>NW_023493683.1:0-30000 GCF_013265735.2 Oncorhynchus mykiss
AAAGAAAGATGCCCTAGGGTCCCTACTCATCTGCGTGAACATGCCTTAGGCATACTGCAAGGAGGCATGAGGACTGCAGATGTGGCCAGGGCAATAAATTGCAATGTCCGTATTGTGAGACGCCTAAGACAGCGCTACAGGGAGACAGGATGGACAGCTGGTCGTCCTCGCAGTGGCAGACCACGTGTAACAACACCTGCACAGGATCCGAACATCACACCCTGCGGGACAGGTACAGGATGTATCACACCGGGAATGCACAATCCCTCCATCGGTGATCAGACTGTCCGCAATAGCTGAGAGAGGCTGGACTGAGGGCTTGTAGGCCTGACATCACTGGCAACAACGTCGCCTATGGGCACAAACCCACCGTCGCTGACCAGACAGGACTGGCAAAAAGTGCTCTTCACCGGTGATGGTCGGATTCCCATTTATCATCGAAGGAATGAGCGTTATAACGAGGCCAGTCCTCTTGAGCAGATCGATTTGGAGGTGGAGGGTCTGTCTGGTCTGGGGCGGTGTGTCAAGCATCATCGGACTGAGCTTGTTGTCATTGCAGGCAATCTCAATGCTGTGCGTTACAAGGGAAGACATCCTCCTCTCTCATCATTGCAGCATGCCTCATGTGGACCCTTCCTGCAGGCTCATCCTGACATGATCCTCCAGCATGACAATGCCACCAGCCATACTGCTCGTTCTGTGTGGGATTTCCTGCAAGACAGGAATGTCAGTGTTCTGCCATGGCCAGCGAAGAGCCCGGATCTCAATCCTATTGAGCATGTCTGGGGCCTGTTGGATCGGAGGGTGAGGGCTAGGGCCATTCCCCCAGAAATGTCCGGGAACTTGCAGGTGCCTTGGTGGAAGAGTGGGTAACATCTCACAGCAAGAACTGGCAAATCTGGTGCAGTCCATGAGAGGAGATGCACTGCAGTACTTAATGCAGCTGGTGGCCACACCAGATACTGACTGTTACTTTTGATTTTGACCCCTTATCCCTCTGTCTACCTGCTACAGCGTCCACCTTAACCATCTGTCTACCTGTTACACCTTCCACCTTAACCCTCTGTCTACCTGCTACACCTTCCACCTTAACCCTCTGTCTACCTGTTACAGCTTAGACCTTAACCCTCTGTCTACCTGCTACACCTTCCACCTTAACCCTCTGTCTACCTGTTACAGCTTAGACCTTAACCCTCTGTCTACCTGTTACACCTTCCACCTTAACCCTCTGTCTACCTGTTACAGCTTAGACCTTAACCCTCTGTCTACCTGCTACACCTTCCACCTTAACCCTCTGTCTACCTGTTACAGCTTAGACCTTAACCCTCTGTCTACCTGCTACACCTTCCACCTTAACCGTCTGTCTACCTGCTACACCTTCCACCTTAACCCTCTGTCTACCTGTTACACCTTCCACCTTAACCCTCTGTCTACCTGCTACACCTTCCACCTTAACCCTCTGTCTACCTGCTACACCTTCCACCTTACCCTCTGTCTACCTGTTACACCTTCCACCTTAACCCTCTGTCTACCTGTTACAGCTTAGACCTTAACCCTCTGTCTACCTGCTACACCTTCCACCTAACCCTCTGTCTACCTGCTACACCTTCCACCTTAACCCTCTGTCTACCTGTTACACCTTCCACCTTAACCCTCTGTCTACCTGTTACACCTTCCACCTTAACCCTCTGTCTACCTGTTACACCTTCCACCTTAACCCTCTGTCTACCTGCTACACCTTCCACCTTAACCCTCTGTCTACCTGTTACACCTTCCACCTTAACCCTGTCTACCGGCTACAGCTTAGACCTTAACCCTCTGTCTACCTGTTACAGCTTCCACCTTAACCCTCTGTCTACCTGTTACACCTTCCACCTTATCCCTCTGTCTACCTGTTACACCTTCCACCTTAACCCTCTGTCTACCTGTTACACATTCCACCTTACCCTCTGTCTACCTGCTACACCTTCCACCTTAACCCTCTGTCTACCTGCTACACCTTCCACCTTAACCCTCTGTCTACCTGCTACACCTTCCACCTTAACCCTCTGTCTACCTGTTACACCTTCCACCTTAACCCTCTGTCTACCTGCTACACCTTCCACCTTAACCCTCTGTCCACCTGCTACACCTTCCACCTTAACCCTCTGTCTACCTGTTACACCTTCCACCTTAACCCTCTGTCTACCTGTTACACCTTCCACCTTAACCCTCTGTCTACCTGTTACACCTTCCACCTTAACCCTCTGTCTACCTGTTACACCTTCCACCTTAACCCTCTGTCTACCTGCTACACCTTCCACCTTAACCCTCTGTCTACCTGTTACACCTTCCACCTTAACCCTCTGTCTACCTGCTACACCTTCCACCTTAACCCTCTGTCTACCTGCTACACCTTCCACCTTAACCCTCTGTCTACCTGTTACACCTTCCACCTTAACCCTCTGTCTACCTGTTACAGCTTAGACCTTAACCCTCTGTCTACCTGCTACACCTTCCACCTTAACCCTCTGTCTACCTGCTACACCTTCCACCTTAACCCTCTGTCTACCTGTTACACCTTCCACCTTAACCCTCTGTCTACCTGTTACACCTTCCACCTTAACCCTCTGTCTACCTGTTACACCTTCCACCTTAACCCTCTGTCTACCTGCTACACCTTCCACCTTAACCCTCTGTCTACCTGTTACACCTTCCACCTTAACCCTCTGTCTACCGGCTACAGCTTAGACCTTAACCCTCTGTCTACCTGTTACAGCTTCCACCTTAACCCTCTGTCTACCTGTTACACCTTCCACCTTATCCCTCTGTCTACCTGTTACACCTTCCACCTTAACCCTCTGTCTACCTGTTACACATTCCACCTTAACCCTCTGTCTACCTGCTACACCTTCCACCTTAACCCTCTGTCTACCTGCTACACCTTCCACCTTAACCCTCTGTCTACCTGCTACACCTTCCACCTTAACCCTCTGTCTACCTGTTACACCCTCCACCTTAACCCTCTGTCTACCTGCTACACCTTCCACCTTAACCCTCTGTCCACCTGCTACACCTTCCACCTTAACCTCTGTCTACCTGTTACACCTTCCACCTTAACCCTCTGTCTACCTGTTACACCTTCCACCTTAACCCTCTGTCTACCTGTTACACCTTCCACCTTAACCCTCTGTCTACCTGTTACACCTTCCACCTTAACCCTCTGTCTACCTGCTACACCTTCCACCTTAACCCTCTGTCTACCTGTTACACCTTCCACCTTAACCCTCTGTCTACCTGCTACAGCTTCCACCTTAACCTCTGTCTACCTGTTACACCTTCCACCTTAACCCTCTGTCTACCTGTTACAACTTCCACCTTAACCCTCTGTCTACCTGTTACACCTTCCACCTTAACCCTCTGTCTACCTGCTACACCTTCCACCTTAACCCTCTGTCTACCTGCTACACCTTCCACCTTACCCTCTGTCTACCTGCTACACCTTCCACCTTAACCCTCTGTCTACCTGTTACACCTTCCACCTTAACCCTCTGTCTACCTGTTACACCTTCCACCTTAACCCTCTGTCTACCTGCTACACCTTCCACCTTAACCCTCTGTCTACCTGCTACACCTTCCACCTTAACCCTCTGTCTACCTGTCACACCTTCCACCTTAACCCTCTGTCTACCTGCTACACCTTCCACCTTAACCCTCTGTCTACCTGCTACACCTTCCACCTTAACCCTCTGCCTACCTGTTACAACTTAGACCTTACCCTAACCTAACTATCTCTATCTCACTCTCTCCTTCATCTCTCTCCTCCATCAATCTCTCCTCCATCTCTCTCTCTCTCTCTCTCTCTCTCTCTCTCTCTCTCTCCTCCATCTCTCTCTCTCTCTCTCTCTCTCTCCTCCATCTCTCTCTCTCTCTCTTTTTTCTCCTCTCTCTCTCTCTCCTCCATCTCTCTCTATCTTTCTCTTTTTCTCTCTCTCTCTCTCCTCCATCTTTCTCTCTCTCTCCTCCATCTCTCTCTCTCCTCCATCTCTCTCTCTCTCTCTCCTCCATCTCTTTCTCCCTCTTTTTCTCTCTCTCTCTCTTTTTTCTCTCTCTCTCTCTCTCTCCTCCATCTCTCTCTCTCCTCCATCTCTTTCTCTCTCTTTTTCTCTCTCTCTCTCTTTTTTCTCTCTCTTTTCTAGAAGAAGCTGAATTTTGACCCCGCCTCCTCCTACCTTATAAAGAATTTGAAGCCATTCTCCTCCTACACCTTCCAGCTGGCAGCACGTAGCAAGCACGGCATCGGAGCGTATACCAACGAGGTTACCACAGATACACCACAGACACGTATGTCCCTAGCTACACTACTACTACTGCTGGTACTGCTCTACCAGAGGTGTAATCTGGATTAAACACAACTCATTATGTCATCTATCAGATACTATAGGGACCAGAGGTAGAATCTGGATTAAACAGACCTCTAGTGTCATCTATCAGATACTAGAGGGACCAGAGGTAGAATCTGGATTAAACACAACTCATTATGTCATCTATCAGATACTATAGGGACCAGAGGTAGAATCTGGATTAAACACAACCCATTATGTCATCTATCAGATACTATAGGGACCAGAGTTATAATCTGGATTAAACACAACTCATTATGTCATCTATCAGATACTATAGGGACCAGAGGTAGAATCTGGATTAAACAGACCTCTAGTGTCATCTATCAGATACTAGAGGGACCAGAGGTAGAATCTGTATTAAACACAACTCATTATGTCATCTATCAGATACTATTGGGACCAGAGGTAGAATCTGGATTAAACAGACCTCTAGTGTCATCTATCAGATACTAGAGGGACCAGAGGTAGAATCTGGATTAAACACAACTCATTATGTCATCTATCAGATACTATAGGGACCAGAGGTAGAATCTGGATTAACAGACCTCTAGTGTCATCTATCAGATACTCTGAGGACCAGAGTTGTAATCTGGATTAAACACAACTCATTATGTCATCTATCAGATACTAGAGGGACCAGAGGTAGAATCTGGATTAAACACAACCCGTTATGTCATCTATCAGATACTATAGGGACCAGAGTTATAATCTGGATTAAACACAACTCATTATGTCATCTATCAGATACTAGAGGGACCAGAGGTATAATCTGGATTAAACACACTCATTATGTCATCTATCAGATACTAGAGGGACCAGAGGTATAATCTGGATTAAACACAACTCATTATGTCATCTATCAGATACTCTGAGGACCAGCATTATAATCTGGATTAAACAGACCTCATATGTCATCTATCAGATATTCTGAGGACCAGAGTTATAATCTGGATTAAACAGACCTCTAGTGTCATCTATCAGCTACTCTGAGGACCAGAGTTGTAATCTGGATTAAACAGACCTCTAGTGTCATCTATCAGATACTCTGAGGACCAGAATTGTAATCTGGATTAAACAGACCTCATATGTCATGGAATCACAAAATACAATTTGTGGAGAATAAGATCAACAGAATAAGATGACTTTATACAGTGAAACAATAGGTCAATATTTACAATTTATTCTTTAGATGTATATCTTTGTTTTTTTCAAACTTCCACGAGTCTGACGTCTGTCAGTCAGCTAGGGCTACAGTCAAGGTAAGGTGATCACAACGCACAAAGTAGTTCAGCAGTTAGAGATGTGAAGTGGATCAGTCTGGGGAGAAGCACTGAGACTGATAGAATGGGTTGGAGTGAGACTCAAGTCAAGGTAGGTTACGTGTTACACGTTGTCCCAGAGACTCAGTCCAGTGTCCTTTTCTGTTGTTTCCTCCTTTACAACTCGTCGTTCTTCTTCACTCCTTTTCAGTTGACAACATTTTCTATCCAAACAGATTTTGAATAGAGAGGGTTGTTAAATTACAATAACTTTCCCAAACTTTCCCCAAACCAGGATTTCTGGACATTACCTGGACATTTTGGGAAAGTTACCTACATTTTGCAACCCTGGATTTGCGTTTTGCACCTGTGTTTGTCTTCTGGTCGTTTGTCTTTCTAGAAAACATTGGTTCTAGACTTTTATTTTCATTTTGTGTTTTTTTTTGTCCCCTTTTTTTTCTTTTCTGTCACCATCTTCCACTAAACACCTCACCAACCAATCACATCCACAAACAACCCGTACTTCCTCAAACCTGGCCAATCAGAACCCTCGGCCCCTCCGCAGGAAGTCACATGCTCCAGCCCCAACTCCACCAGCATCCTGGTAAGTTGGGCTCCGCCCCTGGCGGAATTCCAGAACGGAATCATAACGGGATATTCCATCCAGTATTCTGTCACGGAACGGGACAACAGGACTTCCCAGCAAGTCAGCCGAATTCCACCGGGAAGCTCTCCGTACCTTCTGGAAACCTGGAGAAATGGACCGAGTATGGAATCACGGTCAGAGCCCTGACGGAAGCCGGAGAAGGACCAGAGAGTCTACAACTACTAGTACGCACCGAAGAAGATGGTATGTCCCTTTCCCCTGCCTGTTGGTACTAAACACCCCTATCCTTGGTGAAAATGGTTCGCCCCACTAACAATGCCACCACCTGAGAACCTCTAGCCGGTAGGGTGCATCCCAAACGGCATCCTATTCCCAGCAACCCTAGCTGTCTTTTCTCCTTGACCTTCATTCTAAGAAAGAAACCTCCCCTGGCTATACCTCCCCTGGCTATACCTCTACACAGTCATTTCATTCTAAAATCCTTCCTCTTTTCTTCTCTCTTCTCTCCCTGTACCAGAGGGGGGTTGATGCAGTGTATCCCACTGACAATGCCCTTTTGAACAATAATAGACAGCCCTGCGGGTGTGTCACTAAATACCCCTACATGAGGGGAATAATAGTACGCTCCATTAACCATGCGCCCCTGTGAACTGCTGCTGAACCCTATGGCTTAAACCATCTCTGTAAAAGGGGGGGGGGGGGATTCCACCTAGCCCTCAGTCTTTCCTTTCACCCTGACTCATCATGCTGAAGTTAACTTTACCTCTACAGAGCTGAACCTTTTTCTTGGTATGTGTTTGTATTGTACCTTCCTCTGTATAACTGAGGTTATATGATGTTCTGGGAACCACAGCCCCTTAGGATTCCTTGTATCGTCTGATCTCCCCTCTCTATTTTCCATTCACTCTCGCTCTCTGAAGGTCAGGCCAGTTTTTCAGGCCGTCTTTAGGTGCTTTTTTGGTGCTTTCATCTCGTATATATTTATCGACATTTTGAACAGAACTCCAAAAAGCTTTCAACCCACCAACCTATCCTACCTCCAAACGCTCACCTCCCCCGGAGTATCTAAACCATCTAAGAGCCACCACAACTTTTTGAACCCTGACCCTTGACCTCAACCTATCCCACAATGCATTTCCAGTTCCCAGTGGTCCTCCGCGCGACGTGGCGTCGGAGGCGGTGAACTCGTCAGCAGTCAGGGTGGTGTGGCGGGCACCGGCCGTGGAGCGGCAACATGGTCAGGTCAGAGGTTACCAGGTCCACTACATGAAGATGAACTATGGAGAACCCGCTGGACCCAACCTCATCAAGGATATACTCCTAGACGACTCACAGGTAACAATGGAAGACAACTCAGACAGGTTGAATAGAATATTGATATAGAATGGAACGTTGATATAGAATGGAATGTTGATATAGAATGGAACGTTGATATAGAATGGAATGTTGAAATAGATTGTAATGTTGGATTAGAATGGAATGTTGGATTAGAATGGAATGTTGAAATAGAATGGAATGGTGGAATAGAATGGAATGTTGGAATATAATGGAATGTTGGATTAGAATGGAATGTTGGATTAGAATGGAATGTTGAAATAGAATGGAATGTTGGATTAGAATGGAATGTTGAAATATAATGGACTGTTGGATTAGAATGGAATGTTGGATTAGAATGGAATGTTGAAATATAATGGAATGTTGGATTAGATTGGAATGTTGGAATAGAATGGAATGTTGGATTAGAATGGAATGTTGGATTAGAATGGAATGTTGGATTAGAATGGAATGTTCAAATAGAATGAAATGTTGAAATAGAATGGAATGTTGGATTAGAATGGAATGTTGGATTAGATTGGAATGTTGGAATATAATGGAATGTTGGATTAGAATGGAATGTTGGATTAGAATGGAATGTTGGATTAGAATGGAATGTTGGATTAGAATGGAATGTTGGATTAGAATTGAATGTTGGATTAGAATGGAATGTTGGAATATAATGGAATGTTGGATTAGAATGGAATGTTGGATTAGAATGGAATGTTGGATTAGAATGGAATGTTGAAATATAATGAAATGTTGAAATAGAATGGAATGTTGGATTAGAATGGAATGTTGGATTAGAATTGAATGTTGGATTAGAATGGAATGTTGAAATAGAATGAAATGTTGAAATAGAATGTAACATTTAGATGTATCTGAAAACCTTACTGGAGATAGACTGATTGCTTAGAATGTAAAATATTTTTTAAGAATAATATATATTATATATTTTACAATATATTATAAAATATGAGACTAATGTAAAAAAAAATGTTTATTTCTCTCCCTCCTCTTTGCTCCCTGCTTCGTTCTGTCGTTTAGTGGGAATACAATGAATCTGCAGAATATGTAAGTATATCTGTGATCTGTTATCTAAAAAAAGGATTAAAGTATTCTGTTGTCTTGACCTGTGTTTAGGTCCCATGGGCTAGTAGAAAAAAGGATGGAATGAAACACAGCCTAGAATGGAACTATGGAATGGGACACAGCCTAGAATGGAACTATGGAATGGGACACAGCCTAGAATGGAACTATGGAATGAGATACAGCCTAGAATGGAACTATGGAATGGGACACAGCCTAGAATGGAACTATGGAATGAGATACAGCCTAGAATGGAACTATGGAATGAGATACAGCCTAGAATGGAACTATGGAATGAGATACAGCCTAGAATGGAATCTGTAGGAGGTGGTTCTGTAATACTGATGAGTTCTATAATCTGTAGGAGGTGGTTCTGTAATACTGATGAGTTCTATAATCTATAGGAGGTGGTTCTGTAATACTGATGAGTTCTTTAATCTATAGGAGGTGGTTCTGTAATACTGATGAGTTCTACAATCTGTAGGAGGTGGTTCTGTAATACTGATGAGTTCTGCGTTCTATGTGTTCTGTAGGAGTTGGTTCTAGGGGAACTCCAGGCTGATACTGCCTACTCTGTGTCTGTGGGGGCATACACCGCCAAGGGAGACGGGGCACGGAGCAAACCCCAAACTCTCTGCACTACCCTCCCACGTACGTACTTATCATGTATCATCCCAACATAATATAACAGACAGTACAGACACAGCTACCCAGCCTGCTGCTAGACACCGAGACAGATGTACTAAGGCTTCGCAGCCTTCTTTAGAGCAGTGATTCCTCTAAATGGGGGTCGCGAGCGTGAAACTGAAATTGAAAAAGACGACCATCCGTATTTTAAGAGGTCACATACAGAGCCTTCAAACGTATTCAGACCCCTTTACTTATTGCACATTTTGTTACAGTCTTATTCTAAAATGGAGTCAATTGTTCTATTTCCTCATCAATCTACACACAATACCCCATAATGACATCACAATATCCCATAATGACATCACAATACCCCATAATGACATCACAATACCCCATAATGACATCACAGTACCCCATAATGACATCACATTACCCCATAATGACATCACAATACCCCATAATGACATCACAATACCCCATAATGACATCACAATACCCCATAATGACATCACAATACCCCATAATGACATCACAATACCCCATAATGACATCACATTACCCCATAATGACATCACATTACCCCATAATGACATCACAATACCCCATAATGACATCACAATACCCCATAATGATAAAGCAAAAAACAGGTTTTAGACATTTTTTTACATAAATTATATATTGTATTTTTTAATGGAAATATCACATTTACATAAGTATTCAGACCCTTTACTCAGTACTTTGTTGAAGCACCTTTGGCAGTGATTACAGCCTCGAGTATTCTTGGGGATGACACTACAAGCTTGGCACACTTGTATTTGGGGAGTTTCTCCCATTCTTCTCTGCAGATCCTCTCAAGCTCTGTCAGGTTGGATGGGGAGCGTCGCTGCACAGCTATTTTTCATTTTCCCGTAGCCACTCCTCCGTTGTCTTGGCTGTGTGCTTAGGGTCGTTGACCTGTTGGAAGGTGAACCTTTGCCCCAGTCTGAGGTCCTGAGCTCTGGAGCAGGTTTTCATCAAGGATCTCTCTGTACTTTGCTCCGTTCATCTTTGCCTTGATCCTGACTAGTCTCCCAGTCCCTGCCAATGAAAAACATCCCCACAGCATGATGTTGCTGCCACCACCATGCTTCACCGTAAACAGGTCGGCCCTATTGTCCTGCTGTAGACAGGTCAGCCCTATGGTCCTGCTTGCTCTGGACTTGATATCCCTAGTTGATATAGACTGTTAACATGATATAACTAGTTGATATAGACTGTTAACATGATATCACTAGTTGATATAGACTGTTAACATGATATCACTAGTTGATATAGACTGTTAACATGATATAACTAGTTGATATAGACTGTTAACATGATATCACTAGTTGATATAGACTGTTAATATGATATCACTAGTTGTTATTGACTGTTAACATGAATGACTTTCAGCTCAACATCCAGGTGCATCACCATTTCTGGCTCTAATGACAGGCTACATTTGTGCAGAGATTATGAGCAGGTGTTCATGAGCAGTTAATTCTCATTAATAGTAACATCCTCTTCTCTCCTCTTCCCCTCTCTCTCTACCTTCACCCCTCTCTCTCTCTCTCCCCTCCTCCCCCCAGTCCCAGAACCCCCCAGGCTCTCAGTAAGTCCCACCCCCGTGGGCACGGCCCAGCTCCAGTGGCTGCCTCCACCCAGCCCCGCTACCCCTCTCCTGGGGTACCGTCTAACCTTCGGACGCCTGGATGTCCTCCCCTTCACCGTGGTAGAATTCCCCAGCAAGGAAAAGTCCTACACTGCTCAGGATATCCACAAGGGGGCGTCGTACGTGTTCCGACTCTCCGCCCGGAATAAGATAGGATATGGAGAGGAGGCAGCGATCGAGGTGACCACTCCGGAAGACGTTCCCGGAGGACACCCAGAAAATATCCTGTCTGAAGGCGCCTCGGCGTCTTCCATACGGCTCGCTTGGAAGTCTGTCCCGCTGATCGAACAAAACGGGAAGATTGTGAAGTACTCGGTGCAGTACCGGGATGTTAACGGTAGAGGTGGGAACGCTACCGGGGAGGTGGTGGTGACGGTACCGGAATCTAGCGTGGCGTTGGAAGGGCTGAGCGCTGACACGGTGTATGACGTCAGAGTGCGTGCGTTCACAGCGGTAGGGGCGGGGCCGTATAGTCCCGGTGTCCAGTTTAGGACGCGACCACTGGATGTGGAAGGTAGGACACACACACACACACACTCACACACACACACACTCACACACACACACACACACACACACACACACACTCACACACACACACTCACACACACACACACACACACACTCACACACTCACACACCACCACACACACACACACACACACACACACACACACTCACACACACACACACACTCACACACTCACACACTCACACACACACACACACACACACACACACACTCACACACTCAAAAACACACTCACACACACTCACTCTCACACACACACACACTCACACACACACACACTCACACACACACACACACAACACACTCACACACTCTCACACACACACACACACACATTCACACGCACACACACACACACACACACACACACCTCCACACACCACACTCACACACACACACACACACACACACACACACACACCTCACACACACACACTCACACACACACACAACACACACACTCACACACTCACACACACACACACACACACACCACACACACACACACACTCACACACACACACACACACTCACACACTCACACACTCACACACACACACACACACACACACACACTCACACACTCAAAAACACACTCACACACACTCACTCTCACACACACACACACTCACACACACACACACTCACACACACACACACACAAACACACTCACACACTCTCACACACACACACACACATTCACACGCACACACACAGACACACACACACACACACACACACACACACACACACACACACACACACACACACACACACACACACACTCACTCACTACCACCTTTGAGCAACTACCCAACAACCATCTTCCATTTCTGCCCCCCCCCCCCATCCTAAACACACTCTTTCCTCCACACTGTACATTACCTCACGTCAAACTCAGTGGAAATACTCACCCACGACACCCTACCGAACACGTTACAAGCGTCGCCGTAAGTCTGTTTTGTTCTTGTCTGTCTTGTCAGTCTGGTCTGTAGTCTTAATATGTGTTCTGTCCTCCTTCAGCTGACAAGGTAAGGAATTCTAGTCACATCTCATTATCCAGTCAAGCTGACATCACTTCTAGACTGTATTTCTGGACAGACAGAAACTAGAAATTAGAAACTAGAAACCAGAAACTAGAAACTAGAAACCAGAAACTAGAAACAAGAAACCAGAAACTAGAAACTAGAAACTAGAAACCAGAAACCAGAAACCAGAAACTAGAAACTAGAAACTAGAAACCAGAAACCAGAAACTAGAAAACTAGAAACCAGAAACCGGAAACCGGAAACCGGAAACCGGAAGCCGGAAGCCGGAAACCGGAAACCAGAAACCAGAAACTAGAAACCAGAAACCGGAAACTGGAAACTAGAAACTGGAAACCAGAAACTGGAAACTGGAAACCAGAAACTGTAAAATACAGGTAAGATATTACCTGTTTCTCTCAGACCTGGGTTCAGATACTATTAGAACTCTTTAAATATGTACTTTCAGCGTTTGCTCTGGCCTGCCTGGAGTGCCTGGTGGGCTGAGGATGGCACTCTTCAGACTACTGGTTCCATGGCTCCAGGCCACCCCACATAGCCTGGTTCCTCTCTAGGTTTCTTCCTAGGTTCCAATTGTTTTGTGGTTCAGCCAGTCATAAACAGCATGGACACAGAGCCTGGTTCCTCTCTAAGGTTTCTTCCTAGGTTTTGGCCTTTCTAGGGAGTTTTTCCTAGCCACCGTGCTTCTACACCTGCATTGCTTGCTGTTTGGGGGTTTTAGGCTGGGTTTCTGTACAGCACTTTGAGATATCAGCTGATGTACGAAGGGGCTTTATAATACATTTGATTTGATTGGATTGAATCAAGCCCAGATAAAAACATGTGAAAATAGTATTGGAACCCGGATCTGGATCCTATAAGGAGATTGAAAGCGTAGAAATAGAATCCATATTAAAAAGTCCATCAGTGACTTGAATGGGGATAGGCCCCAGTTCTATGGGTTGTATTTCTATGATCTAAGAACAGTCTGCGGAGTCATACTGTTGTTTTCTATGTTCCTCTCCACAGTGTTTGCTACTAACTTCAGAGTGAAGGCTGCCATGAAGAACTCAGTCCTGCTGACCTGGGAGATACGAGACAAAACCCCTCCCAGCCTTTTACGGTGAGGTTACAGGGACTTTAGATGGTGTGTGTTTTATTATCTCTCTCTCTCTAGAGATCCTGTATGGTATGGGTCAGGGTGTTGATTATCTCTCTTTCTATAGATCCTGTATGGTAAGGGTCAGTGTGTTGATTATCTCGCTCTCTCTCTATAGATCCTGTATGGTAAGGGTCAGGGTGTTTGATTATCTCTCTCTCTCTATAGATCCTGTATGGTAAGGGTCAGAGTGTTGATTATCTCTGTCTCTCTATAGATCCTGTATGGTAAGGGTCAGAGTGGTGATTATCTCTGTCTCTCTATAGATCCTGTATGGTAAGGGTCAGGGTGTTGATTATCTCTGTCTCTCTATAGATCCTGTATGGTAAGGGTCAGGGTGTTGATTATCTCTCTCTCTCTCAATATATCCTGTATGGTAAGGGTCAGAGTGTTGATTATCTCTGTCTCTCTATAGATCCTGTATGGTAAGGGTCAGGGTGTTGATTATCTCTGTCTCTCTATAGATTCCTGTATGGTAAGGGTCAGGGTGTTGATTATCTCTGTCCTCTCTATAGATCCTGTATGGTAAGGGTCAGGGTGTTGATTATCTCTGTCTCTCTATAGATCCTGTATGGTAAGGGTCAGGGTGTTGATTATCTCTGTCTCTCTATAGATCCTGTATGGTAAGGGTCAGGGTGTTGATTATCTCTCTCTCTCTCTCAATAGATCCTGTATGGTAAGGGTCAGGGTGTTGATTATCTCTCTCTCTATAGATCCTGTATGGTAAGGGTCAAGGTGTTGATTATCTCTCTCTCTCTATAGATCCTGTATGGTAAGGGTCAGAGTGTGTGATTATCTCTCTCTCTCTATAGATCCTGTATGGTAAGGGTCAAGGGTGTTGATTATCTCTGTCTCTCTATAGATCCTGTATGGTAAGGGTCAGGGTGTTGATTATCTCTGTCTCTCTATAGATCCTGTATGGTAAGGGTCAGGGTGTTGATTATCTCTCTCTCTCTCAATAGATCCTGTATGGTAAGGGTCAGGGTGTTGATTATCTCTGTCTCTCTATAGATCCTGTATGGTAAGGGTCAGGGTGTTGATTATCTCTGTCTCTCTATAGATCCTGTATGGTAAGGGTCAGGGTGTTGATTATCTCTGTCTCTCTATAGAGCCTGTATGGTAAGGGTCAGGGTGTTGATTATCTCTGTCTCTCTATAGATCCTGTATGGTAAGGGTCAGGGTGTTGATTATCTCTCTCTCTCTCAATAGATCCTGTATGGTAAGGGTCAGGGTGTTGATTATCTCTCTCTCTCTCAATAGATCCTGTATGGTAAGGGTCAGAGTGTTGAGGTGGATGGTAAACAGAACCAGAAGCTGATAACAGGTCTGCAGCCGGAAACACAGTACTCCTTCCTGTTTGACTAACCGTGGCAACAGTGCCGGAGGTCTACAGCACCGCGTAAACCGTGACGACCGACCCCGGACGTGCTGCGTTCCAAACCCACGCTGGTGGGGAAGACCAACGCAGACGGGATGGTGACGGTTCAACTACCGCCCGTACAGACCACCACTACCGTCAGTGAGGGAGGTAGGGAGGGAGGGAGGGAGGGAGGGAGGGAGGGAGGGAGGGAGTGAGGGAGGGAGGGGGGGAGGGGAGGGAGGGAGGGTTCAACTACCGCCCGTACAGACCACCACTACCGTCAGGTGAGGGAGGGAGGGGGGAGGGAGAGTGGGGAGGGAGAGTGGTAGGGGAGGGAGGGGAGGGAGAGTGGGAGGGAGGGAGGGATGAGGGAGGGAGAGAGAGTGGGAGGGAGGGGGGGAGGGTTCAACTACCGCCCGTACAGACCCACCACTACCGTCAGGTGAGGGAGGGAGGGAGAGAGGGAGGGAGGGAGGGAGACAGTACATCAGGGTTCCCCAACTGGTGGCCTGCTTGTGATTTTATTTATTTGGTCCCTCCAAAATTTTAGGACCAACTATAAAAAAATAAAAAATAAAATAAGTTATTGTTGAACATAAAGGCTGTAAAAACAGCAGCATTTCAGCGCCAAGTGATTTTAATGTAGGAAATGTGTTCCAATGTATTCCCACGTATAATAGAGAGATTCTGTATATGGTTGTTTGTATTTATTGAACCCTTATTTTACCAGGTCAGTTGACTGAGACAACGTTCTCATTTACAGCAACGACCTGGGGGAATAGTTACAGGGGAGAGGAGGGGGAATGAATGAGCCAATTGGAAGCTGAGGATGATTAGGTGACCGTGATGGTTTGAGGGCCAGATTGGGAATTTAGCCAGGACATCGGGGGTTAACAACCCTACTCTTATGATAAGTACCATAGGATCTTTAGGTGACCACAGAGAGTCAGAATACCTGTTTAACGTCCCATCCGAAAGACATCATCCTACACAGGGCAATGTCCCCAATCACTGCCATGGGGCATTGGGATATTTCTTTATTTTTTATACCAGAGGAAAGTGCGCCTCCTACTGGCCCTCCAACACCAAATGGGCTCCTTGCGGTCAATTTGCAGTCTATAAATTATTTGTAATTATGTTCCGGGGTCCCTGACCATCCGCTCAAGAAAAAAATTAGCCTGAGGCTGAATCTAGTTGATGATCTCTGTCGTCAACCATCATTAAGGTGAATCTAGTTGATGATCTCTGTCGTCAACCATCATTAAGGTGAATCTAGTTGATGATCTCTGTCGTCAACCATCATTAAGGTGAATCTAGTTGATGATCTCTGTCGTCGACCATCATTAAGGTGAATCTAGTTGATGATCTCTGTCGTCAACCATCATTAAGGTGAATCTAGTTGATGATCTCTGTAGTCGACCATCATTAAGGTGAATCTAGTTGATGATCTCTGTAGTCGACCATCATTAAGGTGAATCTAGTTGATAATCTCTGTAGTCGACCATCATTAAGGTGAATCTAGTTGATGATCTCTGTAGTCGACCATCATTAAGGTGAATCTAGTTGATGATCTCTGTAGTCGACCATCATTAAGGTGAATCTAGTTTGATGATCTCTGTACTGTAGTTGACCATCATTAAGGTGAATCTAGTTGATGATCTCTGTCGTCGACCATCATTAAGGTGAATCTAGTTGATGATCTCTGTACTGTAGTTGACCATCATTAAGGTGAATCTAGTTGATGATCTCTGTCGTCGACCATCATTAAGGTAAATCTAGTTGATGATCTCTGTACTGTAAGTCGACCATCGTTAAGGTGAATCTAGTTGATGATCCCTGTAGTCGACCATCATTAAGGTGAATCTAGTTGATGATCCCAGCTGTACATGATAACTGAAGTGTTGTGTTGTTGTTGCCAGGGGCTACTATGTGGTGGTGGTTCCTCTGAAGAAAACAGAGAGGAGGGAAGTTCTTGAAGCCTGGTGACAACCTGATCAGATGAACCTAGATGAGGTGAGATACTGCATGATGATGGAGATGATAACGATAACACAATATGAAGATGATAATGATGGGGTAATAACCAGATAACACAATATGAAGATGATAATGATAACACAATATGAAGATGATAATGATTGGTAATAACCAGATAACACAACATGAAGATGATAATAATGGGGTAATAACCAGATAACACAATATGAAGATGATATGATGGGTAATAACCAGATAACACAATATGAAGATGATAATGATTGTTAATAACCAGATAACACAACATGAAGATGATAATAATGGGGTAATAACCAGATAACACAATATGAAGATGATAATAATGGGTAATAACCAGATAACACAATATGAAGATGATAATAATGGGGTAATAACCAGATAACACAATATGAAGATGATAATAAGGGGGTAATAACCATATAACACAATATGAAGGTGATAATGATAACACAATATGAAGATGATGATAATGATGATGATGGGTAATAACCAGATAACACAATATGAAGATGATAATAAGGGGGTAATAACCAGATAACACAATATGAAGATGATAATGATGGGTAATAACCAGATAACACAATATGAAGATGATAATAATGGGGTAATAACCAGATAACACAATATGAAGATGATAATGATGGGTAATAACCAGATAACACAATATGAAGATGATAATGATAACACAATATGAAGATGATAATGATGGGGTAATAACCAGATAACACAATATGAAGATGATAATGATTGTTAATAACCAGATAACACAACATGAAGATGATAATAATGGGGTAATACCAGATAACACAATATGAAGATGATAATAATGGGTAATAACCAGATAACACAATATGAAGATGATAATAATGGGGTAATAACCAGATAACACAATATGAAGATGATAATAAGGGGGTAATAACCAGATAACACAATATGAAGATGATCATGATGGGTAATAACCATATAACACAATATGAAGGTGATAATGATAACACAATATGAAGATGATGATGATGATGATGGGTAATAACCAGATAACACAACATGAAGATGATAATAATGGGGTAATAACCAGATAACACAATATGAAGATGATAATAATGGGTAATAACCAGATAACACAATATGAAGATGATCATGATGGGTAATAACCATATAACACAATATGAAGGTGATAATGATAACACAATATGAGATGATGATGATGATGATGGGTAATAACCAGATAACACAATATGAAGATGATAATAAGGGGGTAATAACCAGATAACACAATATGAAGATGATAATGATGGGTAATAACCAGATAACACAATATGAAGATGATAATAATGGGGTAATAACCAGATAACACAATATGAAGATGATAATGATGGGTAATAACCAGATAACACAATATGAAGATGATAATGATAACACAATATGAAGATGATAATGATGGGGTAATAACCAGATAACACAATATGAAGATGATAATGATGGGTAATAACCAGATAACACAATATGAAGATGATAATGATTGTTAATAACCAGATAACACAACATGAAGATGATAATAATGGGGTAATAACCAGATAACACAATATGAAGATGATAATGATGGGTAATAACCAGATAACACAATATGAAGATGATAATGATGGGTAATAACCAGATAACACAATATGAAGATGATAATAATGGGGTAATAACCAGATAACACAATATGAAGATGATAATGATGGGTAATAACCAGATAACACAATATTAAGATGATAATGATGGGTTAATAACCAGATAACACAATATGAAGGTGATAATGATAACACAATATGAAGATGATGATGATGATGATGATGATGGGTAATAACCAGATAACACAACATGACGATGATGATAATGGGGTAATAACCAGATAACACAATATGAAGATGATAATGATGGGTAATAACCAGATACACAATATGAAGATGATAATGATAACACAATATGAAGACGATAATGATGGGCAATAACCAGATAACACAATATGAAGATGATGATGATGATGATGGGTAATAACCAGATACCATTGTTAATAACATTAACCTCCTCTCTCTCCTCCTCCTCCTCTCCTCCTCTCTCCCCCTCTCTCCTCCTCTCCTCTCCTCCTCTCTTCTCTCTCATCTCCTCCTCTCCTTTAACCCCCTCTCACCACCTCTTTCTATCCCTATATTTCCTCTCCTCTCTCTATCCATCTCTCTCCCTTCTACCTCTCCTCTCATCTTTCTATCAATCTCTATCCATCTATATCCCCTCCTCTCCTCTCTCTATCCATCTCTCTCAATTCTACCTCTCCTCCCCTCTCTCTATCCATCTCTATCCCCTCTCTCTATCTTCTCCTCCCCTCTCTCTATCCTCTCCTCCCCTTTCTCTATCCATCTCTATCCCCTCCTCCCCTGTCTCTATCCTCTCCTCCCCTCTCTCTATCCTCTCCTCCCCTCTCTCTATCCTCTTCTCCCCTTTCTCTATCCTCTCCTCCACTTTCTCTATCCTCTCCTCCCCTCTCTCTATCCTCTCCTCCCCTCTCTCTATCCCCTCCTCCCCTCTGTCTATCCATCTCTATCCTCTCCTCCCCTCTCTCTATCCCCTCCTCCCCTCTCTCTATCCTCTCCTCCCCTCTCTCTATCCCCTCCTCCCCCTCTGTCTATCCATCTCTATCCTCTCCTCCCCTCTCTCTATCCTCTCCTCCCCTCTCTCTATCCTCTCCTCCCCTCTCTCTATCCTCTCCTCCCCTCCCCTCTCTCTATCCTCTCCTCCCTTCTCTCTATCCTCTCCTCCCCTCTCTCTACCCCCTCCTCCCCTCTCTCTATCCTCTCCTCCCCTCTGTCTATCCATCTCTATCCTCTCCTCCCCTCTCTCTATCCTCTCCTCCTCTCTCTCTATCCTCCCCTCTCTCTATCCTCTTCTCCCCTCTCTCTATCCATCTCTATCCTCTTCTCCCCTCTCTCTATCCTCTCCTCCCCTCTGTCTATCCATCTCTACTCCCCCCTCTCCTCCAGCTCCTGAAAGAGATCAACAGGACCAGTGTGAGCCAGGCGCTGCGTGTCCGTCGTCAGGTCCCGGCCAGCCAATCAGATCCCAGGGCCTATGTTTCCGCCCACTTTAAGATCCTCCCCCAGGAGTTCACCCTCGGTGATGGGAGGAGCTATGGAGAGTTCCGGAACCGCCCCCTGCAAAACGGACAGGAATATGTGTTCTTCGTGCTGGCGCTGCTAGACCTGTCTAATAATGTGGGTTTGGGCTGGGAGTGGACACACACACTCACACACACACACACACACACATACACATACACACATACACACACACACATTAGCAGACACACACCAGAAGCATGTGTTCTTCGTGCTGGCCTGGGGTCAAACCTGCGTCTCTCTGTTAGCCCACTGAGCTAAAGCCTCGTCATTAGCTAACAAGTTTTCAGGTTTTTAAGTTACTCATCACACGAGTATGCCTCAGATAACACACACTCTCTCTAACCAAACACACACGCGGGCGTGCACACACACACACACACACACACACACACACACACACACCCTCTCTCTAACCTCTCTCTCTCTCGCTCTCCCTCTCTCTCTAGACAATGTATTCAACCAGCCCCTATTCTGACCCCGTGACCTCCAATGACGTGGACCCTCAGCCAATCGTAGATGAGGAGGAGGGGCTTCTGTGGGTGGTGGGGCCGGTAATGGCTGTCATCTTCATTGTCTGCATCGTCATCGCCATCCTACTCTTCAAGAGGTGAGGAGAGGAGAGGAGAGGAGAGGAGAGGAGAGGAGAGGAGAGGAGAGGAGAGGAGAGGAGAGGAGAGGAGAGGAGAGGAGAGGAGGAAAGCACTACTAATGTACAGACAGTTTCAGGTTTCTGATCAACTCTCAATATCATAACATGATATTTCTTTCTCTTGTTCTGCTCACTCTGCTTCGTTGACCCAGTAAACCAGACAGGTAAGAAGAAGGATACACTCATTACTATCCCGTTAGAGATTCTGATTACCATCATGTTACCTAGGTTACAGCTGTTAGAATCATGCTATGTTGAAACTATAGTGCAAAGAAATGAAACTGAAGCACAATATTTAGTATATCGTTTTCCCTCCATACACCTGGTAATATGTAGCCTGGGTACCAGTCAGTTTTACTCCCTACACCTGGTAATATGTAGCCTGGGTACCAGTCAGTTTACTCCCTACACCTAGTAATATGTAGCCTGGGTACCAGTCAGTTTACTCCCTACACCTGGTAATATGTAGCCTGGGTACCAGTCAGTTTTACTCCCTACACCTGGTAATATGTAGCCTGGGTACCAGTCAGTTTTACTCCCTACACCTGGTAATATGTAGCCTGGGTACCAGTCAGTTTACTCCCTACACCTGGTAATATGTAGCCTGGGTACCAGTCAGTTTTACTCCCTACACCTGGTAATATGTAGCCTGGGTACCAGTCAGTTTTACTCCATACACCTGGTAATATGTAGCCTGGGTACCAGTCAGTTTTACTCCCTACACCTGGTAATATGTAGCCTGGGTACCAGTCAGTTTACTCCCTACACCTGGTAATATGTAGCCTGGGTACCAGTCAGTTTTACTCCCTACACCTGGTAATATGTAGCCTGGGTACCAGTCAGTTTTACTCCCTACACCTGGTAATATGTAGCCTGGGTACCAGTTAGTTTACTCCCTACACCTGGTAATATGTAGCCTGGGTACCAGTCAGTTTACTCCCTACACCTGGTAATATGTAGCCTGGGTACCAGTCAGTTTTACTCCCTACACCTGTTAATATGTAGCCTGGGTACCAGTCAGTTTACTCCCTACACCTGGTAATATGTAGCCTGGGTACCAGTCAGTTTTACTCCATACACCTGTTAATATGTAGCCTGGGTACCAGTCAGTTTACTCCCTACACCTGGTAATATGTAGCCTGGGTACCAGTCAGTTTTACTCCATACACCTGGTAATATGTAGCCTGGGTACCAGTCAGTTTACTCCCTACACCTGTTAATATGTAGCCTGGGTACCAGTCAGTTTACTCCCTACACCTGGTAATATGTAGCCTAGGTACCAGTCAGTTTTACTCCCTACACCTGGTAATATGTAGCCTAGGTACCAGTCAGTTTTACTCCATACACCTGGTAATATGTAGCCTGGGTACCAGTCAGTTTACTCCCTACACCTGTTAATATGTAGCCTGGGTACCAGTCAGTTTTACTCCATACACCTGGTAATATGTAGCCTGGGTACCAGTCAGTTTACTCCCTACACCTGTTAATATGTAGCCTAGGTACCAGTCAGTTTTACTCCCTACACCTGGTAATATGTAGCCTGGGTACCAGTCAGTTTTACTCCATACACCTGGTAATATGTAGCCTGGGTACCAGTCAGTTTACTCCCTACACCTGTTAATATGTAGCCTGGGTACCAGTCAGTTTACTCCCTACACCTGGTAATATGTAGCCTAGGTACCAGTCAGTTTAACTCCCTACACCTGGTAATATGTAGCCTGGGTACCAGTCAGTTTACTCCCTACACCTGGTAATATGTAGCCTAGGTACCAGTCAGTTTACTCCCTACACCTGGTAATATGTAGCCTAGGTACCAGTCAGTTTTACTCCCTACACCTGGTAATATGTAGCCTAGGTACCAGTCAGTTTACTCCCTACACCTGGTAATATGTAGCCTGTGTCATTCCACTCCATGGTCTCGTCTGGATACCAGTCAGCTATCATTCCACTCCTTGGTCTCGTCTGGATACCAGTCAGTCAGATACCAGTCAGTCAGTCTCGTCTGGATACAAGTCAGCTATCATTCCATTCCTTGGTCTCGTCTGGATACCAGTCAGTCAGCTATCATTCCACTCCTTGGTCTAGTCTGGATACCAGTCAGATATCATTCCACTCCTCGGTCTAGTCTGGATACCAGTCAGTCTAGCTATCATTCCACTCCTTGGTCTCATCTGGATACCAGTCAGCTATCATTCCACTCCATGGTCTCGTCTGGATACCAGCCAGCTATCATTCCACTCCTTGGTCTCGTCTGGATACCAGTCAGCTATCATTCCACTCCTTGGTCTCGTCTGGATACCAGTCAGTCAGCTATCATTCCACTCCTTGGTCTAGCCTGGATACCAGTCAGCTATCATTCCACTCCCTGGTCTAGCCTGGATACCAGTCAGCTATCATTCCACTCCTTGGTCTCGTCTGGATACCAGTCAGCTATCATTCCATTCCTTGGTCTCTTCTGGATATCAGTCAGTCAGCTATCATTCCACTCCTTGGTCTAGTCTGGATACCAGTCAGATATCATTCCACTCCTTGGTCTAGTCTGGATACCAGTCAGCTATCATTCCACTCCTTGATCTCATCTGAATACCAGTCAGCTATCATTCCACTCCTTGGTCTCGTCTGGATACCAGTCAGCCATCATTCCACTCCTTGGTCTAGCCTGGATACCAGTCAGTTATCATTCCACTCCTTGGTCTAGTATGGATACCAGTCAGCTATCATTCCACTCCTTGGTCTAGTCTGGATACCAGTCAGCTATCATTCCACTCCTTGGTCTAGCCTGGAGACCAGTCAGCTATCATTCCACTCCTTGGTCTAGCCTGGCTACCAGTCAGCTATCATTCCAGTCCTTGGTCTAGCCTGGATACCAGTCAGCTATCATTCCACTCCTTGGTCTAGCCTGGATACCAGTCAGCTATCATTCCACTCCTTGGTCTAGCCTGGATACCAGTCTGCTATCATTCCACTCCTTGGTCTAGCCTGGATATCAGTCAGCTATCATTCCACTCCTTGGTCTAGCCTGGATACCAGTCCGCTATCATTCCACTCCTTGGTCTCATCTGGATACCAGTCAGCTATCATTCCACTCCTTGGTCTAGTCTGGGTACCAGTCAGCTATCATTCTACTCCTTGGTCTAGTTTGGATACCAGTCAGCTATCATTCCACTCCTTGGTCTAGTCTGGATACCAGTCAGCTATCATTCCACTCCTTGGTCTAGCCTGGATACCAGTCAGCTATCATTCCACTCCACAGACGAGACCAAGGAGTGGAATGATCGCTGACTGGCATCCAGGCTAGACCAAGGAGTGGAATGATAGCTGACTGGTATCCAGATGAGACCAAGGAGTGGAATGATAGCTAGACTGACTGGTATCCAGACTAGACCGAGGAGTAGAATGATAGCTAGACTGACTGGTATCCAGACTAGACCAAGGAGTGGAATTATATCTGACTGGTATCAGACTAGACCAAGGAGTGGAATGATAGCTGACTGTTACCCAGACTAGACCAAGGAGTGGAATGATAGCTGACTGGTACCCAGACTAGACCAAGGAGTGGAATGATAGCTGACTGGTATCCAGACTAGACCAAGGAGTGGAATGATAGCTGACTGGTACCAGACTAGACCAAGGAGTGGAATGATAGCTGACTGGTACCCAGACTAGACCAAGGAGTGGAATGATAGCTGACTGGTATCCAGACTAGACCAAGGAGTGGAATGATAGCTGACTGGTACCAGACTAGACCAAGGAGTGGAATGATAGCTGGCTGGTACCCAGACTAGACCATGGAGTGGAATGATAGCTGACTGGTACCCAGACTAGACCAAGGAGTGGAATGATAGCTAGACTGATGGGTAGGTCATATTCAAGTTCATACCAGACTTGGTCATATCAGATTAGAGTTAGATAGACTAGGTAATGTGATAGGTTAGAGTTAGATAGACTAGGTCATGTGATAGGTTAGAGTTAGATAGACTAGGTCATGTGATAGGTTAGAGTTAAATAGACTAGGTCATGTGATAGGTTAGAGTTAGATAGACTAGGTCATGTGATAGGTTAGAGTCAGATAGACTAGGTCATGTGATATGTTAGAGTTAGATAGACTAGGTCATGTGATAGGTTAGAGTTAGATAGACTAGGTCATGTGATAGGTTAGAGTTAGATAGACTAGGTCATGTGATAGGTTAGAGTTAGATAGACTAGGTCATGTGATAGGTTAGCGTTAGATAGACTAGGTCATGTGATAGGTTAGAGTTAGATAGACCTGGTCATGTGATAGGTTAGAGTTAGATAGACTAGGTCATGTGATAGGTTAGAGTTAGATAGACTAGGTCATGTGATAGGTTAGAGCTAGATAGACTAGGTCATGTGATATGTTAGAGTTAGATAGACTAGGTCATGTGATAGGTTAGAGTTAAATAGACTAGGTCATGTGATATGTTAGAGTTAGATAGACTAGGTCATGTGATAGGTTAGAGTTAGATAGACTAGGTAATGTGATATGTTAGAGTTAGATAGACTAGGTCATGTGATAGGTTAGAGTTAGATAGACTAGGTCATGTGATAGGTTAGCGTTAGATAGACTAGGTCATGTGATATGTTAGAGTTAGATAGACTAGGTCATGTGATAGGTTAGAATTAGATAGACTAGGTCATGTGATATGTTAGAGTTAGATAGACTAGGTCATGTGATAGGTTAGAGTTAGATAGACTAGGTCATGTGATAGGTTAGAGTTAGATAGACTAGGTCATGTGATAGGTTAGAGTTAGATAGACTAGGTCATGTGATAGGTTAGAGTTAGATAGACTAGGTCATGTGATAGGTTAGAGTTAGATAGACTAGGTCATGTGATAGGTTAGAGTTAGATAGACTAGGTCATGTGATAGGTTAGAGTTAGATAGACTAGGTCATGTGATAGGTTAGAGTTAGATAGACTAGGTCATGTGATATGTTAGAGTTAGATAGACTAGGTCATGTGATAGGTTAGAGTTAGATAGACTAGGTCATGTGATAGGTTAGAGTTAGATAGACTAGGTAATGTGATATGTTAGAGTTAGATAGACTAGGTCATGTGATATGTTAGAGTTAGATGTTTTGGTTTTTCCTTTTTTATAGAGCAAACCTGAGGTAGTGTGTGTAACTCCCAGTGTGTGTGTGCATCTGTCTGTGTGTGTGTGTGTGTGTGTGTGTGTGTGTGTGTGTGTGTGTGTGTGTTTCAGGAAAAGAGCTGAGGCAGAGGGAAGGAAGGCTAGTTTCCCCTGCAGCAAGGCCATGTCCTCTCACCATCCTACAGATCCTGTGGAGCTACGCAGAATCAACTTCCAGACCCCAGGTAGGCTATACACACAGACACACACACACACACACACAGAGACACACACACACACACACACACACCATCCTACTGTTGCTGTGGAGCTACGCAGAATCAACTTTAAACCCCTTGTAGACTATACACACACACACACACACACACACACCATCCTACTGTTGCTGTGGAGCCATGCAGAATCAACTTCCAGACCCCAGGTAGGCTATACACACAGACACACACACTCACACACACACACACACACACACACACACACACACACACACACACAGACACACACACACTGGTCTTCATTGAGTTTTCTGGCTTGTTTCTTTTCCTTTCAGGAAGTTACCGTGTATCAGCTTTCCGCGGCTACAGACGATTGTCAAGTTAGTCGATCTTTGTCCCCCCTCTCTCTCTTTCTTTCTCTCTCTCTTTCTCTGTCTCTCTCTCTCTCTCTCTCTCTGTCTCTCTCTCTCTCTCTCTCTCTCTTTCTCTCTCTCTCTCTCTCTCTCTTCCTCTCTCTCTCTCTCTCTCTCTCTCTCTCTCTCTCTCTCCCTCTGTCTCTCTCTCTCTCTCTGTCTCTCTCTCTCTCTCTCTCTCTCTCTCTCTCTCTCTCTCTCTCTCTTTCTCTCTCTCTCTCTCTCTCTCTCTCTCTGGCTAACTAACCTTCATATTGTTCATTCCATCCCCATTTCAGGAACAACCGCTTTGGAAAAATGGCAGAGTTTTTAACATTCAAGGTTAAATCTTAATATTTTGTTTGTTCTGTTTTGTTGCTGGACTCCTGAATAATTTTGATGCAGTATGAAGTCATTTGCTTTCATGACGTCTCCAGGACCTGGATGTTTGGAGGCGTCTTCCTGACTTGGGCCTGGAGTTTTCCCCCCGAATACATCTTAATACTAAATTCACGGTTAAACCCTTCGTAGGAGCGTCGTTAAATCTCAGAGCTGTTTCCTAAAATCATCATTATGTAAAATTGTACTTGAAAACACTTTGTCTTTTCCCGCCTCAGAACATTTAACCACTAAGTGTGTCGTTTGTTTTGTTGTTGTTGTTGTTTACCCTTCCGCATAACTTTATACGCAGAAGATCTCCGCTTAACGTAGAATCAACATGTTTATCTGTCTCTCTCTATGGCCGCTGATAATTTCAGAACGAAGATGACTACGAATGCAAAGTTTACAATCAAGTGAAGGACAATAAAATGGTTCACATGGAAACCCAGACACCTGGATTACAACATAAAAACACGACGGGCTTCATAAACCAATATATTTAAATAATATGGAAATCAATTTCTTGATCAATAAATGGTTATATTTGTTCATTTTAGATTACTGGCTGTCATTTGGTCCAAAAATATATTTTATGATGTGGAACAAGATGTGCACAATGATGTTCCGAATCTGTGATTTAGTGTGTTATTCTAGGGTAGGGCCTCATCCTCAGCATTATAATCTGTGATCTAGTGTGTTATTCTAGGGTAGGGCCTCATCCTCAGCATTATAATCTGTGATCTAGTGTGTTATTCTAGGGTAGGGCCTCATCCTCAGCATTATAATCTGTGATTTAGTGTGTTATTCTAGGGTAGGGCCTCATCCTCAGCATTATAATCTGTGATTTAGTGTGTTATTCTAGGTAGGGCCTCATCCTCAGCATTAAAATATGTGATCTAGTGCATTATTCTAGGGTAGGGGCCTCATCCTCAGCATTATAATCTGTGATTTAGTGTGTTATTCTAGGGTAGGGGCCTCATCCTCAGCATTAAAATATGTGAATTAGTGCATTATTCTAGGGTAGGGCCTCATCCTCAGCATTATAATCTGTGAGTTAGTGTGTTATTCTAGGGTAGGGCCTCATCCTCAGCATTAAAATCTGTGATTTAGTGTGTTATTCTAGGGTAGGGCCTCATCCTCAGCATTATAATCTGTGATCTAGTGTAATATTCTAGGGTAGGGCCTCATCCTCAGCATTATAATCTGTGATTTAGTGTGTTATTCTAGGGTAGGGCCTCATCCTCAGCATTAAAATATGTGATCTAGTGCATTATTCTAGGGTAGGGCCTCATCCTCAGCATTATAATCTGTGATCTAGTGTATTATTCTAGGGTAGGGCCTCATCCTCAGCATTATAATCTGTGATCTAGTGTATTATTCTAGGGTAGCGCCTCATCCTCAGCATTATAATCTGTGATCTAGTGTATTATTCTAGGGTAGGGCCTCATCCTCAGCATTATAATCTGTGATCTAGTGTATTATTTTAGGGTAGGGCCTCATCCTCAGCTATATAATCTGTGATCTAGTGTATTATTCTAGGGTAGGGCCTCATCCTCAGCATTATAATCTGTGATCTAGTGTATTATTCTAGGGTAGGGCCTCATCCTCAGCATTATAATCTGTGATTTAGTGTGTTATTCTAGGGTAGGGGCCTCATCCTCAGCATTAAAATCTGTGATTTAGTGTGTTATTCTAGGGTAGGGCCTCATCCTCAGCATTATAATCTGTGATTTAGTGTGTTATTCTAGGGTAGGGCCTCATCCTCAGCATTATAATCTGTGATCTAGTGTGTTATTCTAGGGTAGGGCCTCATCCTCAGCATTATAATCTGTGATTTAGTGTGTTATTCTAGGGTAGGGCCTCATCCTCAGCATTATAATCTGTGATCTAGTGTGTTATTCTAGGGTAGGGCCTCATCCTCAGCATTATAATCTGTGATCTAGTGTGTTATTCTAGGGTAGGGCCTCATCCTCAGCATTATAATCTGTGATCTAGTGTATTATTCTAGGGTAGGGCCTCATCCTCAGCATTATAATCTGTGATCTAGTGTATTATTTTAGGGTAGGGCCTCATCCTCAGCTATATAATCTGTGATCTAGTGTATTATTCTAGGCTTGGGCCTCATCCTCGGCATTATAATCTGTGATGTAGTGTATTATTCTAGGCTTGGGCCTCATCCTAGGCATTATAATCTGTGATTTAGTGTATTATTATAGGGTAGGCTAGGGCCTCATCCTCAGCATTATAATCTGTGATCTAGTGTATTATTATAGGGTAGGCTAGGGCCTCATCCTCAGCATTATAATCTGTGATCTAGTGTATTATTCTAGGCTAGGGCCTCATCCTCAGCATTATAATCTGTGATCTAGTTTATTATTCTAGGCTTGGGCCTCATCCTCGGCATTATAATCTGTGATCTAGTGCATTATTATAGGGTAGGCTAGGGCCTCATCCTTAGCAATATAGTCTGTGATCTAGTGTATTATTCTAGGATTGGGCCTCATCCTCAGCATTATAATCTGTGATTTAGTATATTATTATAGGGTAGGCTAGGGCCTCATACTCAACATAATAATCTGCCTCAATATTTGCAGCCATAGCCTATGGGTGATCATATCTCTCTAGGAGCTGATCTGTCGTCAGTACTGTGGTATAATTATAATTAAAAGGTCAGATATGAATTGAGAAAGCTGACCCGAGATCAGCGCTGCCTTTCCATGAATATCGATCGACACGTGGGCCAACAAAGGCACTTAGTGAAAGTTCTCCCTCGGTAGTGTTTTTGGGAAACGCGCACAAGTTCTTCGGCCGTTGCAGGAACGATGCATCGTTAAAACACTCCTAAACGTAAGTTCCGTTGCTACCGGGATGCCGGGCCCAGGAAAGACTCCAGGCCCCATGTGAGGCTGTTGCCTTGAAAATATCTGCTGGACAAGATGTCTTCAGCATCAACACTCCTCTTCATCACCACTACTCTTCATCAACACTCCTCTTCATCACCACTACTCTTCATCAACACTCCTCTT
>NW_023493683.1:37500-50000 GCF_013265735.2 Oncorhynchus mykiss
GTACCAGGGAGGGGTGTTTGGTAGTTATATCTTTGATAGTGTTGGTACCAGGGAGGGGTGTTTGGTAGTTATATCTTTGATAGTGTTGGTACCAGGGAGGGTTGTTTGGTAGTTATATCTTTGATAGTGTTGGTACCAGGGAGGGCTGTTTGGTAGTTGTATCTTTGATAGTGTTGGTACCAGGGAGGGGTGTTTGGTAGTTATATCTTTGATAGTGTTGGTACCAGGGAGGGGTGTTTGGTAGTTATATCTTTGATAGTGTTGGTACCAGGGAGGGGTGTTTGGTAGTTGTGTATTTGATAGTGTTGGTACCAGGGAGGGCTGTTTGGTAGTTGTGTATTTGATAGTGTTGGTACCAGGGAGGGCTGTTTGGTAGTTATATCTTTGATAGTGTTGGTACCAGGGAGGGCTGTTTGGTAGTTATATCTTTGATAGTGTTGGTACCAGGGAGGGGTGTTTGGTAGTTGTATCTTTGATAGTGTTGGTACCAGGGAGGGGTGTTTGGTAGTTGTATCTTTGATAGTGTTGGTACCAGGGAGGGCTGTTTGGTAGTTATATCTTTGATAGTGTTGGTACCAGGGAGGGGTGTTTGGTAGTTATATCTTTGATAGTGTTGGTACCAGGGAGGGTTGTTTGGTAGTTATATCTTTGATAGGGTTGGTACCAGGGAGGGCTGTTTGGTAGTTATATCTTTGATAGTGTTGGTACCAGGGAGGGTTGTTTGGTAGTTATATCTTTGATAGTGTTGGTACCAGGGAGGGCTGTTTGGTAGTTGTATCTTTGATAGTGTTGGTACCAGGGAGGGGTGTTTGGTAGTTATATCTTTGATAGTGTTGGTACCAGGGAGGGGTGTTTGGTAGTTATATCTTTGATAGTGTTGGTACCAGGGAGGGGTGTTTGGTAGTTGTGTATTTGATAGTGTTGGTACCAGGGAGGGCTGTTTGGTAGTTATATCTTTGATAGTGTTGGTACCAGGGAGGGCTGTTTGGTAGTTATATCTTTGATAGTGTTGGTACCAGGGAGGGGTGTTTGGTAGTTATATCTTTGATAGTGTTGGTACCAGGGAGGGTTGTTTGGTAGTTATATCTTTGATAGTGTTGGTACCAGGGAGGGGTGTTTGGTAGTTATATCTTTGATAGTGTTGGTACCAGGGAGGGGTGTTTGGTAGTTATATCTTTGATAGTGTTGGTACCAGGGAGGGGTGTTTGGTAGTTATATCTTTGATAGTGTTGGTACCAGGGAGGGGTGTTTGGTAGTTATATCTTTGATAGTGTTGGTACCAGGGAGGGTTGTTTGGTAGTTATATCTTTGATAGTGTTGGTACCAGGGAGGGCTGTTTGGTAGTTGTATCTTTGATAGTGTTGGTACCAGGGAGGGGTGTTTGGTAGTTATATCTTTGATAGTGTTGGTACCAGGGAGGGGTGTTTGGTAGTTATATCTTTGATAGTGTTGGTACCAGGGAGGGGTGTTTGGTAGTTGTGTATTTGATAGTGTTGGTACCAGGGAGGGCTGTTTGGTAGTTGTGTATTTGATAGTGTTGGTACCAGGGAGGGCTGTTTGGTAGTTATATCTTTGATAGTGTTGGTACCAGGGAGGGCTGTTTGGTAGTTATATCTTTGATAGTGTTGGTACCAGGGAGGGGTGTTTGGTAGTTGTATCTTTGATAGTGTTGGTACCAGGGAGGGGTGTTTGGTAGTTGTATCTTTGATAGTGTTGGTACCAGGGAGGGCTGTTTGGTAGTTATATCTTTGATAGTGTTGGTACCAGGGAGGGGTGTTTGGTAGTTATATCTTTGATAGTGTTGGTACCAGGGAGGGTTGTTTGGTAGTTATATCTTTGATAGTGTTGGTACCAGGGAGGGCTGTTTGGTAGTTGTATCTTTGATAGTGTTGGTACCAGGGAGGGGTGTTTGGTAGTTATATCTTTGATAGTGTTGGTACCAGGGAGGGGTGTTTGGTAGTTATATCTTTGATAGTGTTGGTACCAGGGAGGGGTGTTTGGTAGTTGTGTATTTGATAGTGTTGGTACCAGGGAGGGCTGTTTGGTAGTTGTGTATTTGATAGTGTTGGTACCAGGGAGGGGTGTTTGGTAGTTATATCTTTGATAGTGTTGGTACCAGGGAGGGGTGTTTGGTAGTTATATCTTTGATAGTGTTGGTACCAGGGAGGGGTGTTTGGTAGTTGTGTATTTGATAGTGTTGGTACCAGGGAGGGCTGTTTGGTAGTTGTGTATTTGATAGTGTTGGTACCAGGGAGGGGTGTTTGGTAGTTATATCTTTGATAGTGTTGGTACCAGGGAGGGGTGTTTGGTAGTTATATCTTTGATAGTGTTGGTACCAGGGAGGGGTGTTTGGTAGTTGTGTATTTGATAGTGTTGGTACCAGGGAGGGGTGTTTGGTAGTTGTGTATTTGATAGTGTTGGTACCAGGGAGGGCTGTTTGGTAGTTGTGTATTTGATAGTGTTGGTACCAGGGAGGGGTGTTTGGTAGTTGTGTATTTGATAGTGTTGGTACCAGGGAGGGGTGTTTGGTAGTTGTATCTTTGATAGTGTTGGTACCAGGGAGGGGTGTTTGGTAGTTATATCTTTGATAGTGTTGGTACCAGGGAGGGGTGTTTGGTAGTTATATCTTTGATAGTGTCGGTACCAGGGAGGGCTGTTTGGTAGTTATATCTTTGATAGTGTTGGTACCAGGGAGGGCTGTTTGGTAGTTATATCTTTGATAGTGTTGGTACCAGGGAGGGGTGTTTGGTAGTTATATCTTTGATAGTGTTGGTACCAGGGAGGGGTGTTTGGTAGTTATATCTTTAATAGTGTTGGTACCAGGGAGGGGTGTTTGGTAGTTATATCTTTGATAGTGTTGGTACCAGGGAGGGGTGTTTGGTAGTTATATCTTTGATAGTGTTGGTACCAGGGAGGGGTGTTTGGTAGTTGTGTATTTGATAGTGTTGGTACCAGGGAGGGGTGTTTGGTAGTTGTGTATTTGATAGTGTTGGTACCAGGGAGGGGTGTTTGGTAGTTATATCTTTGATAGTGTTGGTACCAGGGAGGGGTGTTTGGTAGTTGTATCTTTGATAGTGTTGGTACCAGGGAGGGCTGTTTGGTAGTTATATCTTTGATAGTGTTGGTACCAGGGAGGGGTGTTTGGTAGTTATATCTTTGATAGTGTTGGTACCAGGGAGGGTTGTTTGGTAGTTATATCTTTGATAGGGTTGGTACCAGGGAGGGCTGTTTGGTAGTTATATCTTTGATAGTGTTGGTACCAGGGAGGGTTGTTTGGTAGTTATATCTTTGATAGTGTTGGTACCAGGGAGGGCTGTTTGGTAGTTGTATCTTTGATAGTGTTGGTACCAGGGAGGGGTGTTTGGTAGTTATATCTTTGATAGTGTTGGTACCAGGGAGGGGTGTTTGGTAGTTATATCTTTGATAGTGTTGGTACCAGGGAGGGGTGTTTGGTAGTTGTGTATTTGATAGTGTTGGTACCAGGGAGGGCTGTTTGGTAGTTATATCTTTGATAGTGTTGGTACCAGGGAGGGCTGTTTGGTAGTTATATCTTTGATAGTGTTGGTACCAGGGAGGGGTGTTTGGTAGTTATATCTTTGATAGTGTTGGTACCAGGGAGGGTTGTTTGGTAGTTATATCTTTGATAGTGTTGGTACCAGGGAGGGGTGTTTGGTAGTTATATCTTTGATAGTGTTGGTACCAGGGAGGGGTGTTTGGTAGTTATATCTTTGATAGTGTTGGTACCAGGGAGGGGTGTTTGGTAGTTATATCTTTGATAGTGTTGGTACCAGGGAGGGGTGTTTGGTAGTTATATCTTTGATAGTGTTGGTACCAGGGAGGGTTGTTTGGTAGTTATATCTTTGATAGTGTTGGTACCAGGGAGGGCTGTTTGGTAGTTGTATCTTTGATAGTGTTGGTACCAGGGAGGGGTGTTTGGTAGTTATATCTTTGATAGTGTTGGTACCAGGGAGGGGTGTTTGGTAGTTATATCTTTGATAGTGTTGGTACCAGGGAGGGGTGTTTGGTAGTTGTGTATTTGATAGTGTTGGTACCAGGGAGGGCTGTTTGGTAGTTGTGTATTTGATAGTGTTGGTACCAGGGAGGGCTGTTTGGTAGTTATATCTTTGATAGTGTTGGTACCAGGGAGGGCTGTTTGGTAGTTATATCTTTGATAGTGTTGGTACCAGGGAGGGGTGTTTGGTAGTTGTATCTTTGATAGTGTTGGTACCAGGGAGGGGTGTTTGGTAGTTGTATCTTTGATAGTGTTGGTACCAGGGAGGGCTGTTTGGTAGTTATATCTTTGATAGTGTTGGTACCAGGGAGGGGTGTTTGGTAGTTATATCTTTGATAGTGTTGGTACCAGGGAGGGTTGTTTGGTAGTTATATCTTTGATAGTGTTGGTACCAGGGAGGGCTGTTTGGTAGTTGTATCTTTGATAGTGTTGGTACCAGGGAGGGGTGTTTGGTAGTTATATCTTTGATAGTGTTGGTACCAGGGAGGGGTGTTTGGTAGTTATATCTTTGATAGTGTTGGTACCAGGGAGGGGTGTTTGGTAGTTGTGTATTTGATAGTGTTGGTACCAGGGAGGGCTGTTTGGTAGTTGTGTATTTGATAGTGTTGGTACCAGGGAGGGGTGTTTGGTAGTTATATCTTTGATAGTGTTGGTACCAGGGAGGGGTGTTTGGTAGTTATATCTTTGATAGTGTTGGTACCAGGGAGGGGTGTTTGGTAGTTGTGTATTTGATAGTGTTGGTACCAGGGAGGGCTGTTTGGTAGTTGTGTATTTGATAGTGTTGGTACCAGGGAGGGGTGTTTGGTAGTTATATCTTTGATAGTGTTGGTACCAGGGAGGGGTGTTTGGTAGTTATATCTTTGATAGTGTTGGTACCAGGGAGGGGTGTTTGGTAGTTGTGTATTTGATAGTGTTGGTACCAGGGAGGGGTGTTTGGTAGTTGTGTATTTGATAGTGTTGGTACCAGGGAGGGCTGTTTGGTAGTTGTGTATTTGATAGTGTTGGTACCAGGGAGGGGTGTTTGGTAGTTGTGTATTTGATAGTGTTGGTACCAGGGAGGGGTGTTTGGTAGTTGTATCTTTGATAGTGTTGGTACCAGGGAGGGGTGTTTGGTAGTTATATCTTTGATAGTGTTGGTACCAGGGAGGGGTGTTTGGTAGTTATATCTTTGATAGTGTCGGTACCAGGGAGGGCTGTTTGGTAGTTATATCTTTGATAGTGTTGGTACCAGGGAGGGCTGTTTGGTAGTTATATCTTTGATAGTGTTGGTACCAGGGAGGGGTGTTTGGTAGTTATATCTTTGATAGTGTTGGTACCAGGGAGGGGTGTTTGGTAGTTATATCTTTAATAGTGTTGGTACCAGGGAGGGGTGTTTGGTAGTTATATCTTTGATAGTGTTGGTACCAGGGAGGGGTGTTTGGTAGTTATATCTTTGATAGTGTTGGTACCAGGGAGGGGTGTTTGGTAGTTGTGTATTTGATAGTGTTGGTACCAGGGAGGGGTGTTTGGTAGTTGTGTATTTGATAGTGTTGGTACCAGGGAGGGGTGTTTGGTAGTTATATCTTTGATAGTGTTGGTACCAGGGAGGGTTGTTTGGTAGTTATATCTTTGATAGTGTTGGTACCAGGGAGGGGTGTTTGGTAGTTGTGTATTTGATAGTGTTGGTACCAGGGAGGGGTGTTTGGTAGTTGTGTATTTGATAGTGTTGGTACCAGGGAGGGGTGTTTGGTAGTTGTATCTTTGATAGTGTTGGTACCAGGGAGGGTTGTTTGGTAGTTATATCTTTGATAGTGTTGGTACCAGGGAGGGGTGTTTGGTAGTTATATCTTTGATAGTGTTGGTACCAGGGAGGGGTGTTTGGTAGTTGTGTATTTGATAGTGTTGGTACCAGGGAGGGGTGTTTGGTAGTTGTGTATTTGATACTGTTGTTATCAAGGAGGGCTGTTTGTTAGTTTATATAAACTGACCTCATAAGAAACATCAAGAGCTTTGTGACCTGCTTTCTGACTCACTAGAATCAGGTCAGGGGAGTGTGTGTGTGTGTGTGTGTGTGTGTGTGTGTGTGTGTGTGTGTGTGTGTGTGTGTGTGTGTGTGTGTGTGTGTGTGTGTGTGTGTGTGTGTGTGTGTGTGAGAGAGAGAGAGAGACACACAGTGATTTGGGGGATTATGGGCATAAGGCCCAGATGAACATGACTGATCCTGAATGAAACAGACCCAATCCCCTCTCATACAAGCTTGGTAACAGCTGAGATAGTTGACACAATCCCCTCCCATACAAACTGGTTATCAGCTGAGATAGTTGACACATCCCCTCCCATACAAACTGGTTATCAGCTGAGATAGTTGACACAATCCCCTCCCATACAAACTGGTTATCAGCTGAGATAGTTGACACAATTCCCTCCCATACAAACTGGTTATCAGCTGAGATAGTTGACACAATCCCCTCCCATACAAACTGGTTATCAGCTGAGATAGTTGACACCACCCCCTCCCATACAAACAGGTTATCAGCTGAGATAGTTGACACAATTCCCTCCTATACAAACTGGTTATCAGCTGAGATAGTTGACTCAATCCCCTCCTATACAAACTGGTTATCAGCTGAGATAGTTGACATAATCCCCTCCCATACAAACTGATTATCAGCTGAGATAGTTGACACAATCCCCTCCTATACAAACTGGTTATCAGCTGAGATAGTTGACTCAATCCCCTCCTATACAAACTGGTTATCAGCTGAGATAGTTGACATAATCCCCTCCCATACAAACTGGTTATCAGCTGAGATAGTTGACATAATCCCCTCCCATACAAACTGGTTATCAGCTGAGATAGTTGACACATCCCCTCCCATACAAACTGGTTATCAGCTGAGATAGTTGACACAATCCCCTCCTATACAAACTGGTTATCAGCTGAGATAGTTGACACATCCCCTCCCATACAAACTGGTTATCAGCTGAGATAGTTGACACAATCCCCTCCTATACAAACTGGTTATCAGCTGAGATAGTTAAAAATTCTTAGGGCTGAAATCCTGTTAACGGGATCGATATGTCAACAGCCAGTGAAAGTGCAGGGCGCCAAATTCAAAACAACAGAAATCTCATCATTAAAATTCCTGAAACATACATGTATTTTATACCGTTTTAAAGGTAATCTTGTTGTTAATCCCACCACAGTGTCCGATTTCAAATAGGCTTTAGAGCGAAAGCACCACAAACGATTATGTTAGGTCACCACCAACTCACAGAAAAACACAGCCATTTTTCCAGCCAAAGAGAGGAGTCACAAAAAGCACAAATAGAGATAAAATGAATCACTAACCTTTGATTATCTTCATCAGATGACACTCATAGGACTTAATGTTACACAATACATGTATGTTTTGTTTGATAAAGTTCATATTTATATAAAAAAATCTCAGTATACATTGTTCACTAGTTCCAAAAACATCTGGTGATATTGCAGTGAACCACATCATTTTACAGAAATACTCATTATAAATGTCGATAAAAATACAATTGTTAGACATGGAATTATAGATATACCTCTCCTTAATGCAACCGCTGTGTCAGATTTTTTTAAAAACTTTACGGAAAAAGCAAACCATGCAATAATCTGAGAACGCCGCTAGGAGAAAAAAATAATGTATGCGCCATGTTGGAGTCAACAGAAATCAGAAATAACATTAGAAATATTCCCTTACCTTTGATGATCTTCATCAGAATGCAGTCCCATGAATCCTAGTTCCACAATAAATGTTTGATAATGTCCATTATTTATGTCCAAGTAGCTACTTTTGTTAGGGCGTTTAGTACACAAATCCAAACGCTCGTGCAGGTCCAGCCGAACGTCGGACGAAAACTTCAAAAACATATATTACAGGTCGTAGAAACATTTCAAACTAAGTATAGAATCAATCTTTAGAATGTTTTTATCATAAATCTTCAATAACGTTCCAACCGGAGTATCCCATTGTCTGTAGAAAAGCCATGGAATGCAGGTCGCTATCATGTGAAATGCGCGTGACCAGGAAATTGCTCTCTGCCAGTAACCTGACTCATTCAGCTCTTATTCATCCCCACAACACAGTAGAAGCCTCATTTAAGTTTCTAAAGACGATTGACATCTAGTGGAAGCCCTAGGAAGTGCAACTTCATCCATATCCCACTGTGAATTCAATAGGGGCTGGGTTGAAAATCGACCAACCTCAGATTTCACACTTCCTGTTTGGATTTCTTCTCAGGTTTTTGCCTGACATATGAGTTCTGTTATACTCACAGACATCATTCAAACAGTTTTAGAAACGTCAGAGTGTTTCCGATCCAATACTAATAATAATATGCATATATTAGCAACTGGGACTGAGGAGTAGGCCGTTTACTCTGGGCACCTCTGGGCATCTTTCATCCAAGCTACTCAATACTGCCCCTGCAGCCATAAGAAGTTGACACAATCCCCTCCAATACAAACTGGTTATCAGCTGAGATAGTTGACACACATCCACTAACCAACACATCGACTGTACATGCAGATTGATTGATTGGTTGATTGATTGATTGATTTATTGATTGGTTGATTGATTGGTTGATTGATTGGTTGATTGAATATTGATTGGTTGATTGATTGGTTGATTGGTTGATTGATTGGTTGATTGATTGATTGATTGGTTGATTGATTTATTGATTGGTTGATTGATTGGTTGATTGATTGGTTGATTGGTTGATTGATTGGTTGATTGATTGATTGACACTTTGATAATCCCCAAGGGGCTGCTGATCTGATTTTCTGAAAGAATTAACAGTAAACGTTACACACAGAAGTGTGAAAACCATAAGGACATTACAAATGTATCTCTTCCTCCCCCCACTTCTCTCTCTTTCCCTCTCTCTCCCTCCCCTCTTTCTCCCTCTCTCTCCCCCCTCCAGGTATCCCAGGCAGCGACTACATCAATGCCAACTACATTGATGGCTACCGTCGTCAAAACGCCTACATCGCGACGCAGGGCTCTCTCCCCGAGACCTTCTGTGACTTCTGGAGACTGGTTTGGGAACAGCACACGGCCAACATCGTCATGATGACCAAGCTAGAGGAGAAGTCTCGGGTAAGGAGTGAGATCCCTTGTTTAATACAGTGAAGATTGATAGAAATTGCATTTTTTTACATGTTAATGATTTTTTAACAGACACATTTATCCAGAGCAGTTAGTGTCAGATCATTGTAATGATTTGGGGTGAAGGAGGACGGATCAGTTGACGGCCAATGGGGATGGAAAGATAGAACTAGACTATGTCCTGTACAGCGTTGTACCCACTAATGCCAACGTACAGTGTAGATAGAATGTCTTCTTGTGTGGATGGTCAAGGGGGGAACAGGGAACATAACTGCCTAATCATTTTGTAGACTGTAAAAGTGACCACAACAAGTCCAAACAGATACCGTATAATAATAAGACTTTAAACAGAATCATTTCAAACGTTGTTTACATTTTTAAAACCGATATGATGACATATATCTCTTTAGTATGCGTTTGAATACTTTTTAGAACAGGTTAACAGATTCCAAAATGAAAATCAGTTGGAGCTGATTTGCTATTTTCCAAGAATAAATAAATAAATATCTATATTGTTTTTTTTGGGGGGGGGCTTAGAAAACTTGGGGGGGCCAAATAACATCCGGGGGCCAGTTGGTGATCCTTGTTGTATATTATGTGTGTATACAGCAATATGACTCTCCTTATTAGGACTTCAAATAATCATGTATTTTCTCCCTCTAACGTGTTTCTAACATGGTGCTGTCACCTTTAGTCTTCCGTCTCTCTTCTTACCCCATGTAGAAACTAGGTACAACTTTCTCTTTCCACCATGCTTCTACTGATACTATGCTTATACTGTAGTACTGTCTTGTACTATGTAGTACCATGGCTAATAGAACTAACATGTACTATGTAGTACCATGGCTAGTAGTACTAACATGTACTATGCAGTACCATAACTAGTAGAACTAACATTTACTATGTAGTACCATGACTAGTAGAACTAACATGTACTATGTAGTACCATGACTAGTAGAACTAACATGTGCTATGTAGTACCATGGCCAGTAGAACTAACATGTACTATGTAGTACCATTACTAGAACTACCATGTACTATGTAGTACCATGACTAGTAGTACTACCATGTACTATGTAGTTTTATGACTAGTAGTAATACCATGTAATACTTAGTACCATGACTAGTAGTACTAACATGTACTATGTAGTACCATGACTAGTAGTACTAACATGTACTATGTAGTACCATGACTAGTAGTAATACCATGTAATACTTAGTACCATGACTAGTAGTACTAACATGTACTATGTAGTACCATGACTAGTAGTACTACCATGTAGTACCCAGACTATATATCCATGTACATAAATGGCTATGTAGTTCCATGACTAGTAGTACTACCATGCACTATGTAGTACCATGACTAGTAGTACTACCATGTACTTTGTAGTTTCATGACTAGTATAATTATCATGTAGTGCCCAGACTATATATCCATGTAAATATATGGCTATGAGTACCATGATAATACTAATAGTTTAGGTAGTTTAGTAGAAGCCTCTTCTAGGCTACTACTAATACTATGCTAATACTGTGGCATCACCATAGTATTACCATGACTAGTAGTATTGCCATGTAGTACCCAGAGTATGTAAATATATATATATATATTCATGTAAATATATAGATAAATACATCTATATTTATAAATATATGGTCATATATGGATCAATATATGGTTATACAGTGGGGCAAAAAAGTATTTAGTCAGCCACCAATTGTGCAAGTTCTCCCACTTAAAAATATGAGAGAGGCCTGTAATTTTCATCATAGGTACACGGTCTGTGAGAGCCAGAAATCTTGCTTGTTTGTAGGTGACCAAATACTTATTTTCCACCATCATTTGCAAATAAATTCATTAAAAATCCTACAATGTGATTTTCTGGATTTCTTTTTCTCATTTTGTCTGTCATAGTTGAAGTGTACCTATGATGAAAATCACAGGCCTCTCTCATCTTTTTAAGTGGGAGAACTTGCACAATTGGTGGCTGACTAAATACTTTTTTGCCCCACTGTATATATAATTAAATATGGATAAATATATGGTTGTATATGGGTAAATATATGGTTACATATGTATAAGTATATGGTTATATATGGATAAATATATGGTTATATACCTGTATATAGTTATAAATGGATACATATATGTATAAATATATGGTTATATATGGATAAATATATGGTTATAAATGGATACATATATGGTTATATATGGATAAATATATGGTTATATATGGATAAATATATGGATATGTATGACTAAATATATGGCACTGGTAGTACCATGCTAATACTAACAATAATACTAATATTGTAGTATTACCATGTACTATATAGTACCATTTTAATAGCAGTACTAATACTGTGGTAGTAATGTACTGTAGTGCTGTGTGGTAGCTGCTGCCGTGACTCTTTTTCAACTCTCTCTCTCTCTCTCTCTCTCTCTCTCTCTCTCTCTCTCTCTCTCTCTCTCTTTCTGTGTGTCTGTTTCAGATGCCCTCTTATTTCTTCTCCAAGGCAAGACATCCCTCTCTCCTTCCCTCCCTCCTTTACCCTCCCCCTATCCCTCTCTCCTTCCCTCCCTCCTTTACCCTATCCCTCTCCCTTTACCCTCTTACTTCATCTCTGCAACCTCTGGTCACATGGTTTTCTGATCACACAATATATTATTTTCTGCCTGGTTTTTAAAACACACTGAGAATGACTGAAATGCTCCTCTAAAAAAAACACTTTTGGAGACTCAACAAAATGCACGTTGTCCGTTAGTTCACGTTGTCCGTTAGTTCACGTTGTCCGTCACGTTGTCCGTTAGTTCACGTTGTCCGTTAGTTCACGTTGTCCGTCACGTTGTCCGTTAGTTCACGTTGTCCGTTAGTTCACGTTGTCCGTCACGTTGTCCGTTAGTTCACATTGTCCGTTAGTTCACGTTGTCCGTTAGTTCACGTTGTCCGTTAGTTCACGTTGTCCGTTAGTTCACGTTGTCCGTTAGTTCACGTTGTACGTTAGTTCACGTTGTCCGTTAGTTCACGTTGTCCGTTAGTTCACGTTGTCCGTCACGTTGTACGTTAGTTCACGTTGTACGTTAGTTCACGTTGTCCGTTAGTTCACGTTGTCCGTTAGTTCACGTTGTCCGTCACGTTGTCCGTTAGTTCACGTTGTACGTTAGTTCACGTTGCATGTTGTTGTGTGTTGTGTTCTTTGGATCTCGTTCAAGGTTGGGGTCGAGATACAGGAGATGTCCAGGGGGTGTCCTGTCTCTCCCTACAGAAACAGGAGATAGACTAGTGTCCTGTCCAGGGGGTGTCCTGTACATCAAGCTGTCTCACTACAGAAACAGGAGATAGACTAGTGTCCTGTCCAGG
>NW_023493683.1:55000-82500 GCF_013265735.2 Oncorhynchus mykiss
CTATTAGAGACAGAGAGACAGACAGACAGACAGACAGAGATGAGAGGTTAGGGTCATCTCTATTAGAGACAGAGAGACAGACAGACAGACAGACAGAGATGAGAGGTTAGGGTCATCTCTATTAGAGACAGAGAGACAGACAGACAGACAGACAGAGATGAGAGGTTAGGGTCATCTCTATTAGAGACAGAGAGACAGGCAGACAGACAGACAGAGATGAGAGGTTAGGGTCATCTCTGTTAGAGACAGAGAGACAGACAGACAGAGATGAGAGGTTAGGGTCATCTCTGTTAGAGACAGAGAGACAGACAGACAGACAGACAGAGATGAGAGGTTAGGGTCATCTCTGTTAGAGACAGAGAGACAGACAGACAGAGATGAGAGGTTAGGGTCATCTCTATTAGAGACAGAGAGACAGACAGACAGAGATGAGAGGTTAGGGTCATCTCTATTAGAGACAGAGAGACAGAGAGACAGAGATGAGAGGTTAGGGTCATCTCTATTAGAGACAGAGAGACAGAGAGACAGAGATGAGAGGTTAGGGTCATCTCTATTAGAGACAGACAGACAGAGAGACAGAGATGAGAGGTTAGGGTCATCTCTATTAGAGACAGAGAGACAGACAGACAGACAGACAGAGATGAGAGGTTAGGGTCATCTCTATTAGAGACAGAGAGACAGACAGACAGACAGACAGAGATGAGAGGTTAGGGTCATCTCTATTAGAGACAGAGAGACAGACAGACAGACAGACAGAGATGAGAGGTTAGGGTCATCTCTATTAGAGACAGACAGACAGACAGACAGAGATGAGAGGTTAGGGTCATCTCTATTAGAGACAGACAGACAGACAGACAGAGATGAGAGGTTAGGGTCATCTCTATTAGAGACAGAGAGACAGACAGACAGACAGACAGAGATGAGAGGTTAGGGTCATCTCTATTAGAGACAGACAGACAGACAGACAGACAGACAGACAGACAGACAGACAGACAGACAGACAGACAGACAGAGATGAGAGGTTAGGGTCATCTCTGTTAGAGACAGACAGACAGACAGACAGAGATGAGAGGTTAGGGTCATCTCTATTAGAGACAGAGAGACAGACAGACAGAGATGAGAGGTTAGGGTCATCTCTATTAGAGACAGAGAGACAGGCAGACAGAGATGAGAGGTTAGGGTCATCTCTGTTAGAGACAGAGAGACAGGCAGACAGAGATGAGAGGTTAGGGTCATCTCTGTTAGAGACAGAGAGACAGACAGACAGAGATGAGAGGTTAGGGTCATCTCTGTTAGAGACAGAGAGACAGACAGACAGAGATGAGAGGTTAGGGTCATCTCTATTAGAGACAGACAGACAGACAGACAGAGATGGGAGGTTAGGGTCATCTCTGTTAGAGACAGAGAGACAGGCAGACAGAGATGAGAGGTTAGGGTCATCTCTGTTAGAGACAGAGAGACAGACAGACAGAGATGAGAGGTTAGGGTCATCTCTGTTAGAGACAGAGAGACAGGCAGACAGAGATGAGAGGTTAGGGTCATCTCTATTAGAGACAGACAGACAGACAGACAGAGATGAGAGGTTAGGGTCATCTCTATTAGAGACAGAGAGACAGACAGACAGACAGACAGAGATGAGAGGTTAGGGTCATCTCTATTAGAGACAGACAGACAGACAGACAGACAGACAGACAGACAGACAGACAGACAGACAGACAGACAGACAGACAGACAGAGATGAGAGGTTAGGGTCATCTCTGTTAGAGACAGACAGACAGACAGACAGAGATGAGAGGTTAGGGTCATCTCTATTAGAGACAGAGAGACAGACAGACAGAGATGAGAGGTTAGGGTCATCTCTATTAGAGACAGAGAGACAGGCAGACAGAGATGAGAGGTTAGGGTCATCTCTGTTAGAGACAGAGAGACAGGCAGACAGAGATGAGAGGTTAGGGTCATCTCTGTTAGAGACAGAGAGACAGACAGACAGAGATGAGAGGTTAGGGTCATCTCTATTAGAGACAGACAGACAGACAGACAGAGATGGGAGGTTAGGGTCATCTCTGTTAGAGACAGAGAGACAGGCAGACAGAGATGAGAGGTTAGGGTCATCTCTGTTAGAGACAGAGAGACAGACAGACAGAGATGAGAGGTTAGGGTCATCTCTGTTAGAGACAGAGAGACAGGCAGACAGAGATGAGAGGTTAGGGTCATCTCTGTTAGAGACAGAGAGACAGACAGACAGAGATGAGAGGTTAGGGTCATCTCTATTAGAGACAGACAGACAGAGATGAGAGGTTAGGGTCATCTCTATTAGAGACAGACAGACAGAGATGAGAGGTTAGGGTCATCTCTATTAGAGACAGACAGACAGAGATGAGAGGTTAGGGTCATCTCTGTTAGAGACAGAGAGACAGACAGACAGAGATGAGAGGTTAGGGTCATCTCTATTAGAGACAGACAGACAGAGATGAGAGGTTAGGGTCATCTCTATTAGAGACAGACAGACAGAGATGAGAGGTTAGGGTCATCTCTGTTAGAGACAGAGAGACAGACAGACAGAGATGAGAGGTTAGGGTCATCTCTGTTAGAGACAGAGAGACAGACAGACAGAGATGAGAGGTTAGGGTCATCTCTATTAGAGACAGACAGACAGAGATGAGAGGTTAGGGTCATCTCTATTAGAGACAGACAGACAGAGATGAGAGGTTAGGGTCATTTCTATTAGAGACAGAGACACAGACAGACAGAGATGAGAGGTTAGGGTCATCTCTATTAGAGACAGACAGACAGAGAGACAGAGATGAGAGGTTAGGGTCATCTCTATTAGAGACAGAGAGACAGACAGACAGAGATGAGAGGTTAGGGTCATCTCTATTAGAGACAGAGAGACAGAGAGACAGAGATGAGAGGTTAGGGTCATCTCTATTAGAGACAGAGAGACAGAGAGACAGAGATGAGAGGTTAGGGTCATCTCTATTAGAGACAGACAGACAGAGAGACAGAGATGAGAGGTTAGGGTCATCTCTATTAGAGACAGAGAGACAGACAGACAGAGATGAGAGGTTAGGGTCATCTCTGTTAGAGACAGAGAGACAGACAGACAGAGATGAGAGGTTAGGGTCATCTCTGTTAGAGACAGAGAGACAGACAGACAGAGATGAGAGGTTAGGGTCATCTCTATTAGAGACAGAGAGACAGAGAGACAGAGATGAGAGGTTAGGGTCATCTCTGTTAGAGACAGAGAGACAGACAGACAGAGATGAGAGGTTAGGGTCATCTCTATTAGAGACAGACAGACAGAGAGACAGAGATGAGAGGTTAGGGTCATCTCTATTAGAAACAGAGAGACAGACAGACAGAGATGAGAGGTTAGGGTCATCTCTATTAGAGACAGACAGACAGAGAGACAGAGATGAGGTTAGGGTCATCTCTATTAGAGACAGAGAGACAGACAGACAGAGATGAGAGGTTAGGGTCATCTCTATTAGAGACAGAGAGACAGAGAGACAGAGATGAGAGGTTAGGGACATCTCTGTTAGAGACAGATAGACAGACAGACAGAGATGAGAGGTTAGGGTCATCTCTATTAGAGACAGACAGACAGAGAGACAGAGATGAGAGGTTAGGGTCATCTCTATTAGAGACAGAGAGACAGACAGACAGAGATGAGAGGTTAGGGTCATCTCTATTAGAGACAGACAGACAGAGAGACAGAGATGAGAGGTTAGGGTCATCTCTATTAGAGACAGAGAGACAGACAGACAGAGATGAGAGGTTAGGGTCATCTCTGTTAGAGACAGAGAGACAGACAGACAGAGATGAGAGGTTAGGGTCATCTCTATTAGAGACAGAGAGACAGAGAGACAGAGATGGGAGGTTAGGGTCATCTCTATTAGAGACAGAGAGACAGAGAGACAGAGATGAGAGGTTAGGGTCATCTCTATTAGAGACAGAGAGACAGAGAGACAGAGATGAGAGGTTAGGGTCATCTCTATTAGAGACAGAGAGACAGACAGACAGAGATGAGAGGTTAGGGTCATCTCTATTAGAGACAGAGAGACAGAGAGACAGAGATGAGAGGTTAGGGTCATCTCTATTAGAGACAGAGAGACAGACAGACAGAGATGAGAGGTTAGGGTCATCTCTATTAGAGACAGAGAGACAGACAGACAGAGATGAGAGGTTAGGGTCATCTCTATTAGAGACAGACAGACAGACAGACAGACAGACAGACAGACAGACAGACAGACAGACAGACAGACAGACAGACAGACAGACAGACAGGCAGGCAGTCAGGCAGGCAGGCAGACAGACAGACAGACATTGAGAGGTACCGGATCCTGGTAAATGGGTTCCGAGAGGCTCAAATGAAGCGGTGGTTTTGTAGAACACTGGTTCTGTAGAACACTGGTTTTGTAGAACACTGGTTCTGTAGAACACTGGTTCTGTAGAACACTGGTTTTGTAGAACACTGGTTTTGTAGAACACTGGTTCTGTAGAACACTGGTTTTGTAGAACACTGGTTCTGTAGAACACTGGTTCTGTAGAACACTGGTTCTGTAGAACACTGGTCACTGGTTCTGTAGAACACCGTCTCTTCACACATCAATCCAGGTTTCAGTGATTTCATTTTCCAAAGACCAAATCTCCTGCCTTTGTTCACCACTGGCCAAGTTCATGACAGCAGTGTAAACAACAACATACAGTAATACCCAGGAAACCCAGAGAAGGACTGAGGTATGGGTCACCTTCAGTTCTGTCAACTCAAATTCCATTCAAACTATCGAAATCATATATATATATATATACTATATATACAGTGCCTTGCGAAAGTATTCGGCCCCCTTGAACTTTGTGACCTTTTGCCACATTTCAGACTTCAAACATAAAGATATAAAATTTTATTTTTTTGTGAAGAATCAACAACAAGTGGGACACAATCATGAAGTGGAACGACATTTATTGGATATTTCAAACTTTTTTAACAAATCAAAAACTGAAAAATTGGGCGTGCAAAATTATTCAGCCCCTTTACTTTCAGTGCAGCAAACTCTCTCCAGAAGTTCAGTGAGGATCTCTGAATGATCCAATGTTGACCTAAATGACTAATGATGATAAATACAAGGAACAAGGAACACACCAGGCAGGTCCGAGATACTGTTGTGAAGAAGTTTAAAGCCGGATTTGGATACAAAAAGATTTCCCAAGCTTTAAACATCCCAAGGAGCACTGTGCAAGCGATAATATTGAAATGGAAGGAGTATCAGACCACTGCAAATCTACCAAGACCTGGCCGTCCCTCTAAACTTTCAGCTCATACAAGGAGAAGACTGATCAGAGATGCAGCCAAGAGGCCCATGATCACTCTGGATGAACTGCAGAGATCTACAGCTGAGGTGGGAGACTCTGTCCATAGGACAACAATCAGTCGTATATTGCACAAATCTGGCCTTTATGGAAGAGCGGCAAGAAGAAAGCCATTTCTTAAAGATATCCATAAAAAGTGTCGTTTAAAGTTTGCCACAAGCCACCTGGGAGACACACCAAACATGTGGAAGAAGCTGCTCTGGTCAGATGAAACCAAAATTGAACTTTTTGGCAACAATGCAAAACGTTATGTTTGGCGTAAAAGCAACACAGCTCATCACCCTGAACACACCATCCCCACTGTCAAACATGGTGGTGGCAGCATCATGGTTTGGGCCTGCTTTTCTTCAGCAGGGACAGGGAAGATGGTTAAAATTGATGGGAAGATGGATGGAGCCAAATACAGGACCATTCTGGAAGAAAACCTGATGGAGTCTGCAAAAGACCTGAGACTGGGACGGAGATTTGTCTTCCAACAAGACAATGATCCAAAACATAAAGCAAAATCTACAATGGAATGGTTCAAAAATAAACATATCCAGGTGTTAGAATGGCCAAGTCAAAGTCCAGACCTGAATCCAATCGAGAATCTGTGGAAAGAACTGAAAACTGCTGTTCACAAATGCTCTCCATCCAACCTCACTGAGCTCGAGCTGTTTTGCAAGGAGGAATGGGAAAAAATTTCAGTCTCTCGATGTGCAAAACTGATAGAGACATACCCCAAGCGACTTACAGCTGTAATCGCAGCAAAAGGTGGCGCTACAAAGTATTAACTTAAGGGGGCTGAATAATTTTGCACGCCCAATTTTTCAGTTTTTGATTTGTTAAAAAAGTTTGAAATATCCAATAAATGTCGTTCCACTTCATGATTGTGTCCCACTTGTTGTTGATTCTTCACAAAAAAATACAGTTTTATGTCTTTATGTTTGAAGCCTGAAATGTGGCAAAAGGTCGCAAAGTTCAAGGGGGCCGAATACTTTCGCAAGGCACTGTACATGAATCTCCTGAGCTTAAATGAGATTGACCTTTAACCCAGACAGAAACTCCCAACACTTCTCATTGGCTAAACAAGCTGCATCCCTCCATAACAATATTGGTTTACGACGAGCAACGAGATATTTTACCGTTTACTATGTACTCTCTAAGCTTCACACACACACACACACACACACACACACACACACACACACACACACACACACAGACACACACACACACACACGTATTTGGGTTCAGGAGTTGACAGTCCCAGTGCGTTGTCTAAACGGTATGCTGTGCTTTACGAACCCTGTCATTAGAATGCTGGCCTGGCTCCCACTGTGGAATGGAAGGGAGGGAGGGAGGGTGCTGGCCTGGCTCCCACTGTGGAATGGAATAGACATGGAGAATACTTCTCTTCCTCTTACTCAGCAAGTCAGAGAGGGAGGGAGGGAGGGAGGGAAAGGGGGGGGTGCTGGCCTGGCTCCCAATGTGGAATGGAATAGACATGGAGAATACTTCTCTTCCTCTTACTCAGCAAGTCAGAGAGGGAGGGAGGGAGGGAGGGAGGGAGGGAGGGGAGGGGAGGGAGGGAGGGAGGGAGGGAGGGAGGGAGGGAGGGGAGGGAGGGGTGTGTGTGTGTGTGTGTGTGTGTGTGTGTGTGTGTGTGTGTGTGTGTGTAACCAGGAAGCTGCCAGTGAGATGGAGTGTGTAACAGGATTATAGGTGAATTAAATTAGCTTATTTACAGTAACAATAGTCAGTCTCTCTCTCTTTCTCTCGCTCTCTCTCTCTCTCTGTCTCTCAATTCAATTCAGTTCAAGGGGCTTTATTGACATGGGAAACATGTGTTAACATTGCCAAAACAAGTGAGGTAGATATTATACAAAACTGAAATAAACAATACAAATGAACAGTAAACATTACACATACAGAAGTTTCAAAACAATAAAGACATTACAAATGTTATATAATGTTTATATACAGTGTTGTAACAATGTACAAATGGTTAAAGTACAAAAGGGAAAATAAATAAGCATAAATATGGGTTGTATTTACAATGGTGTTTGTTCTTCACTGGTTGCCCTTTTCTTGTGGCAACAAGTCACACATCTTGCTGCTGTGATGTCACACTGCGGAATTTCACCCAGTAGATATGGGAGTTTATCAAAATTAGATTTGTTTTCGAATTCTTTGTGGATCTGTGTAATCTGAGGGAAATATGTGTCTCTAATATGGTCATACATTGGGCAGGAGGTTAGGAAGTGCAGCTCAGTTTCCACCTCATTTTGTGGGCAGTGAGCACATAGCTTGTCTTCTCTTGAGAGCCATGTCTGCCCACGGCGGCCTTTCTCAATAGCAAGGCTATGCTCACTGAGTCTGTACATAGTCAAAGAGCATAGTCAAAAAATCTCTCTCTCTCTCTCTCTCTCTCTCTCTGTCTCTCTCTCTCTGTCTTTCTCTCTGTCTCTCTCTATCTTTCTCCCTCTCCCGTGAGCCAGGTTAGGAGAGGAGGGAAAGTGTGTGTGTTGGACCAGCCAGGCTGGAGTGTCTGTCTGTATCAACACAGCATAACAGTAATGAGTATGTTTACATACACACTAATATTAAACTGATAATGGCAGTAGGTTGATTATGCAATAGACCATGTAAACATCTTACATCAGCGTAAACACGGTCATAACCACAGTAAGTATGGGCCTGGTTTTTAAATGATTAGGACATGTAAACATCTTAAATCAGCGTAAACAAGGTCATAACCACAGTAAGTATAGGCCTGGTTTTTAAATGATTAGGACATGTAAACATCTTAAATCAGCGTAAACAAGGTCATAACCACAGTAAGTATAGGCCTGGTTTTTAAATGATTAGGACATGTAAACATCTTACATCAGCGTAAACAAGGTCATAACCACAGTAAGTATGGGCCTGGTTTTTAAATGATTAGGACATGTAAACATCTTACATCAGCGTAAACAAGGTCATAACCACAGTAAGTATAGGCCTGGTTTTTAAATGATTAGGACATGTAAACATCTTAAATCAGCGTAAACAAAGTCATAACCACAGTAAGTATGGGCCTGGTTCTCTGAGCTATCTTTTAAATGATTAGGACATGTAAACATCTTAAATCAGCCTAAACAAAGTCATAACCACAGTAAGTATGGGCCTGGTTCTCTGAGCTATCTTTTAAATGAATAGGACATGTAAACATCCTAAATTCCAGAGGTGTATTTGATCTGAACATGTGCCAGCATCAGCCGAGCGAGTTCAGAACAACTTTAGATATCCATCTTAGAAATAGTTCACACAAATAAAGTTTACGTCCAAACTCAGAATCAAATATCACAAATAAACTGTAGGTGGTCCTCTTGTCCAGGTGGGGGAGGGCAGTGTGGAGAGATATTGAGATTGTGTCATCTGTGGATCTGCTGGGGAGGTATGCAAATTGGAGTGGGTCTAGGGTTTCTAGTGTTTCTGGAGATGACGTGTGCCATAACCAGCCTCTCAAAGCACTTCCTGATTTACAGATGTGAGTGCTACAGGGTGGGAGTCATTGTGGCACGAAGCCTTGGAGTTATTAGGAACAGGAATGATCCTGGTTATCTTTAAACATGTAGGGATTACAGACTGGGACAAGGAGAGGTTGATCTGCACATGCTCTGACAGACTGGGACAAGGAGAGGTTGATCTACACATGCTCTGACAGACTGGGACAAGGAGAGGTTGATCTACACATGCTCTGACATACTGGGACAAGGAGAGGTTGATCTACACATGCTCTGACAGACTGGGACAAGGAGAGGTTGATCTGCACATGCTCTGACATACTGTGACAAGGAGAGGTTTATCTGCACATGCTCTGACAGACTGGGACAAGGAGAGGTTGATCTACACATGCTCTGACAGACTGGGACAAGGAGAGGTTGATCTACACATGCTCTGACAGACTGGGACAAGGAGAGGTTGATCTACACATGCTCTGACAGACTGGGACAAGGAGAGGTTGATCTACACATGCTCTGACAGACTGGGACAAGGAGAGGTTGATCTGCACATGCTCTGACAGACTGGGACAAGGCGAGGTTTATCTGCACATGCTCTGACATACTGTGACAAGGAGAGGTTTATCTGCACATGCTCTGACAGACTGGGACAAGGAGAGGTTGATCTACACATGCTCTGACAGACTGGGACAAGGAGAGGTTGATCTACACATGCTCTGACAGACTGGGACAAGGAGAGGTTGATCTACACATGCTCTGACAGACTGGGACAAGGAGAGGTTGATCTGCACATGCTCTGACAGACTGTGACAAGGAGAGGTTGATCTGCACATGCTCTGACAGACTGGGACAAGGAGAGGTTGATCTGCACATGCTCTGACAGACTGGGACAAGGAGAGGTTGATCTACACATGCTCTGACAGACTGGGACAAGGAGAGGTTGATCTGCACATGCTCTGACAGACTGGGACAAGGAGAGGTTGATCTGCACATGCTCTGACAGACTGGGACAAGGAGAGGTTGATCTACACATGCTCTGACAGACTGGGACAAGGAGAGGTTGATCTGCACATGCTCTGACAGACTGGGACAAGGAGAGGTTGATCTGCACATGCTCTGACAGACTGGGACAAGGAGAGGTTGATCTACACATGCTCTGACAGACTGGGACAAGGAGAGGTTGATCTGCACATGCTCTGAGAACGCGCCCTGGAATACAGTCCAGTCTTGTGAGCGTTGACCTTGCTCACGTCTGGATTCGGAGAGAGAGATCACCCAGTCTTCTGGTTCGGTGGGTGGGGGCATGTCATGCCAAATAGTGTCCCCCTCTACGTCACAATCGGATTCTATGAGTTCTAACTTCTGTTGCTAGGGCTGTTGCTAAAACACTAATAGTTTATGGAATCCCATTGTGATGTAGAGCGGGACACTATTTGGCATGACAGGCCCTCACGCACGGTACAGTGTTGTTGTGGTTGTCGAAGCATAAAATGAGTTGAGTTTGTCTAGAAAAGAGGCATGGTTGGGCAGGTCACAGCTGGGTCTTCCTTTGTAATCTGTAATGGACTGTAGTCCCTGTCACATCACAGCTGGGTCTTCCTTTGTAATCTGTAATGGACTGTAGTCCCTGTCACATCACAGCTGGGTCTTCCTTTGTAATCTGTAATGGACTGTAGTCCCTGTCACATCACAGCTGTCTCTTGTTCCCCACCCCCCCCCCCCCCCCCCCCCCTTTTCTCAGTGCTGGAGTGGGCCGGACTGGTTGTTTCATCGTGATTGACGCCATGGTGGAGCGAATCAAACACGAGAAGACAGTTGACATCTACGGTCACGTGACCCTCATGAGGTAAATGGGAGGTTGAATCCCTTCTTTGGGGGGGGGGGGGGGATCTATCATCCAACAAGCGTTCATTTTCAGAACGTTGAACCAATTGCCACTGTAGGAACAGACATTATATTAATTATATTATAATGTTTTTTTTAATCATATTTTTCAGACTCTTTTCAGTAAATGCTAACTAAATGCTAACTGAAACCAGGACTCTGTGATTACCAGTGTTACCAGTAAATGCTAACTGAAACCAGGACTCTGTGATTACCAGTGTTACCAGTAAATGCTAACTGAAACCAGGACTCTGTGATTACCAGTGTTACCAGTAAATGCTAACTGAAACCAGGACTCTGTGATTACCAGTGTTACCAGTAAATGCTAACTGAAACCAGGACTCTGTGATTACCAGTGTTACCAGTAAATGCTAACTGAAACCAGGACTCTGTGTTTACCAGTGTTACCAGTAAATGCTAACTGAAACCAGGACTCTGTGATTACCAGTGTTACCAGTAAATGCTAACTGAAACCAGGACTCTGTGTTTACCAGTGTTACCAGTAAATGCTAACTGAAACCAGGACTCTGTGATTACCAGTGTTACCAGTAAATGCTAACTGAAACCAGGACTCTGTGATTACCAGTGTTACCAGTAAATGCTAACTGAAACCAGGACTCTGTGATTACCAGTGTTACCAGTAAATGCTAACTGAAACCAGGACTCTGTGTTTACCAGTGTTACCAGTAAATGCTAACTGAAACCAGGACTCTGTGATTACCAGTGTTACCAGTAAATGCTAACTGAAACCAGGACTCTGTGATTACCAGTGTTACCAGTAAATGCTAACTGAAACCAGGACTCTGTGATTACCAGTGTTACCAGTAAATGCTAACTGAAACCAGGACTCTGTGATTACCAGTGTTACCAGTAAATGAACCCTGACTGAAACATTCAACTTTTAGGTCCCAGCGGAACTACATGGTGCAGACGGAGGATCAGTACGCCTTTATCCACGACGCGCTGCTGGAGGCCGTCGCCTGCGGCAACACCGAGGTTCCGGCGCGGAACCTTCACGCCTACATCCAGAGACTGACCCAGATAGAACCGGCGGAGAACGTCACGGGCACGGAACTGGAGTTCAAGGTGCGTTGTCAAGGTTCTAGGGTTCTGTGGTGCTGTTCTAGGGGGAAAATAAATGTTGTGTCTGTGAGATCCAGGGCCTGCGTACCTCTTTGCCCGGGTTCAAATCAAATATTTAAATATTGATCCTTTATTTTGTGCGGCGACAGCGAGAGTCATCAATTTCAGATAAAATGTCAGAGCAAAACAGCACCCCTCTGTCTCAGTATGTGTAGACCATGTATCTGATGTCTCAGTATGTGTAGACCATGTATCTGATGCTGTCTGGACAGTGAAACAGCGCCCCCTCTGTCTCAGTATGTGTAGACCATGTATCTGATGCTGTGTGGACAGTGAAACAGCGCCCCCTCTGTCTCAGTATGTGTAGACCATGTATCTGATGCTGTGTGGACAGTGAAACAGCGCCCCCTCTGTCTCAGTATGTGTAGACCATGTATCTGATGCTGTCTGGACAGTGAAACAGCGCCCCCTCTGTCTCAGTATGTGTAGACCATGTATCTGATGCTGTGTGGACAGTGAAACAGCGCCCCCTCTGTCTCAGTACGTGTAGACCATGTATCTGATGCTGTCTGGACAGTGAAACAGCGCCCCCTCTGTCTCAGTATGTGTGGACAGTGAAACAGCGCCCCCTCTGTCTCAGTATGTGTAGACCATGTATCTGATGCTGTGTGGTCAAGAAGGGTATAACATGTTAACGCGGTGACATGTCGTACTCTTTTCTCGGTGAGATGGAAACATCATGACTTGTTGTCACATTAATGCCACATTAAAAGGTCCATCCATTTCTCCAATTAAATGACATGTACTTTCCTCTAAAAAACCTGTAAAGAAACGTGTAGGACAATAGGAGGTTCCGTTTCCCCTTGTGGAAATGAAATGCCCGTCTAACTGATTCCCTTCTGACCGCCGGCCCTGGTGAGAGCTCAGTGTTCCATCGACTTCCTGTAGTTCCCTCTCTAATGAGCTGTTGTTCTTTCTCACCCGAGTCAAGCAACGGCCAGTCTGTGTGTGTGTGTGTGTGTGTGTGTGTGTGTGTGTGTGTGTGTGTGTGTGTGTGTGTGTGTGTGTGTGTGTGTGTGTGTGTGTGTGTGTGTGTGTGTGTGTGGTTTCGCTGACGCAGGATAAAGTCTGGTTCACATGTGTGTGTCGAGACAGCCAGGGGGCCTGTGGTTTCCTCTCCCACTTCTCTTCTCCTCTCCGTCTCTTCTCTTCTCCCCCCCCCCTTCCCCCTTCCTCCTCCTCCCCCTCCTCCCCCTCTCTTCCTCCTCCTCCACCTCTCTTCTCCCCCCCTTCCCCCTTCCTCCTCCTCCCCCTCTCTTCCTCCTCCTCCCCCTCTCTTCTCCCCCCCTTCCCCCTTCCTCCTCCTCCCCCTCTCTTCCTCCTCCTCCCCCTCTCTTCTTCCCTCTCTCCTCCTATTTGTTAGACTCTGTGCAAACTGAACTGTATAGCGGTCATACTCTGTTCTACCATGTCATGATATAATTCATTATGTCATGTGATATTTTCTTATGAATTGTCAAGCCATATCTTATCTTGTTATAACACACTATGTCATGACATATCGCGTCCCACAGCATCTAGCCAATGCTATGGTCAAGCTTAAATATTAAGTCGTGCACTGTTCTGTTCTGCTGTGTCATTCTATGTCACATTATTACATGATGTGTAGCTATGTCACATTATAACACCCTATGTCACCACCCTCCCCTTCATAGTGCTTGACCAGTGTGAAGGGCCACACTTCCCTTCTCCTCGCATGTCATATCTCGTGATATAATGTGACATAGCATTACATATTGTAACACCCTATGTCATCTGCCCTCCCCCTCCATAGCGGTTGGCCAGTGCGAAGGCCCACACTTCCCTTCTCCTCGCATGCCATATCTCGTGATACAATATGTAATGCTATGTCACATTATAACACCCTATGTCATCTGCCCTCCCCCTCCATAGCGGTTGGCCAGTGCGAAGGCCCACACCTCCCTTCTCCTCGCATGTCATATCTCGTGATACAATATCTAATGCTATGTCACATTATAACACCCTATGTCATCTGCCCTCCCCCTCCATAGCGGTTGGCCAGTGCGAAGGCCCACACTTCCCTTCTCCTCGCATGTCATATCTCGTGATATAATGTGACATAGCATTACATATTGTAACACCCTATGTCATCTGCCCTCCCCCTCCATAGCGGTTGGCCAGTGCGAAGGCCCACACTTCCCTTCTCCTCGCATGTCATATCTCGTGATACAATATGTAATGCTATGTCACATTATAACACCCTATGTCATCTGCCCTCCCCCTCCATAGCGGTTGGCCAGTGCGAAGGCCCACACCTCCCTTCTCCTCGCATGTCATATCTCGTGATACAATATGTAACGCTATGTCACATTATAACACCCTATGTCATCTGCCCTCCCCCTCCATAGCGATTGGCCAGTGCGAAGGCCCACACTTCCCTTCTCCTCGCATGTCATATCTCATGATACAATATGTAACGCTATGTCACATTATAACACCCTATGTCATCTGCCCTCCCCCTCCATAGCGGTTGGCCAGTGCGAAGTCCCACACCTCCAGGTTTGTGAGTGCCAACCTGCCGTGTAACAAGTTCAAGAACCGTCTGGTGAACATCATGCCCTACGAGTCCACCAGGGTCTGTCTGCAGCCAATCAGAGGAGTGGAGGGGTCAGACTACATCAACGCCAGCTTCATAGACGGATACAGGTGAGGAGGGAGGGGGTCAGACTACATCAACGGCAGCTTCATAGACGGATACAGGTGAGGAGGGAGGGGGTTAGACTACATCAACGGCAGCTTCATAGACAGATACAGGTGAGGAGGGAGGGGGTCAGACTACATCAACGGCAGCTTCATAGACGGATACAGGTGAGGAGGGAGGGGGTCAGACTACATCAACGGCAGCTTCATAGACAGATACAGGTGAGGGGGGGAGGGGGTCAGACTACACCAACGGCAGCTTCATAGACAGATACAGGTGAGGAGGAAGGGGGTCAGACTACATCAACGGCAGCTTCATAGACAGATACAGGTGAGGGGGAGGGGTTCAGACTATATCAACGGCAGCTTCATAGACAGATACAGGTGAGGGGGGAGGGGTTCAGACTATATCAACGGCAGCTTCATAGACAGATACAGGTGAGGGGGGAGGGGTTCAGACTATATCAACGGCAGCTTCATAGACAGATACAGGTGAGGAGGGAGGGGGTCAGACTACACCAACGGCAGCTTCATAGACAGATACAGGTGAGGAGGGAGGGGGTTAGACTACATCAACGGCAGCTTCATAGACAGATACAGGTGAGGAGGGAGGGGGTTAGACTACATCAACGGCAGCTTCATAGACAGATACAGGTGAGGAGGGAGGGGGTCAGACTATATCAACGGCAGCTTCATAGACAGATACAGGTGAGGAGGGAGGGGGTCAGACTACATCAACGGCAGCTTCATAGACAGATACAGGTGAGGAGGGAGGGGTTCAGACTATATCAACGGCAGCTTCATAGACAGATACAGGTGAGGGGGGGAGGGGGTCAGACTACATCAACGGCAGCTTCATAGACAGATACAGGTGAGGAGGGAGGGGTTCAGACTATATCAACGGCAGCTTCATAGACAGATACAGGTGAGGGGGGGAGGGGGTCAGACTACATCAACGGCAGCTTCATAGACAGATACAGGTGAGGGGGGGAGGGGGTCAGACTACACCAACGGCAGCTTCATAGACAGATACAGGTGAGGGGGGGAGGGTCTTACGGTAGCAGCCAACTTTAAACAATCAAAGACATTTCTTCCGAAAACAGCAGATATTTATTTGAAATTGTCCATTGATTGGATGTGTCCATTGATTGGATGTGTCCATTGATTGGATGTGTCCATTGATTGGATGTGTCCATTGATTGGATGTGCCCATTGATTGGATGTGTCCATTGATTGGATGTGTCCATTGATTGGATGTGTCCATTGATTGGATGTGTCCATTGATTGGATGTGTCCATTGATTGGATGTGTCCATTGATTGGATGTGTCCATTGATTGGATGTGTCTATTGATTGGATGTGTCCATTGATTGGATGTGTCCATTGATTGGATGTGTCCATTGATTGGATGTGTCCATTGATTGGATGTGTCCATTGATTGGATGTGTCCATTGATTGGATGTGTCCATTGATTGGATGTGTCCATTGATTGGATGTGTCCATTTATTGGATGTGTCCATTGATTGGATGTGTCCATTTATTGGATGTGTCCATTGATTGGATGTGTCCATTTATTGGATGTGCCCATTGATTGGATGTGTCCATTGATTGGATGTGTCCATTGATTGGATGTGTCCATTTATTGGATGTGTCCATTGATTGGATGTGTCCATTTATTGGATGTGTCCATTGATTGGATATGTCCATTGATTGGATGTGTCCATTGATTGGATGTGTCCATTGATTGGATGTGTCCATTGATTGGATGTGTCCATTGATTGGATGTGTCAATTTATTGGATGTGTCCATTGATTGGATGTGTCCATTTATTGGATGTGTCCATTGATTGGATGTGTCCATTTATTGGATGTGTCCATTGATTGGATGTGTCCATTGATTGGATGTGTCTATTGATTGGATGTGTCCTTTGATTGGATGTGTCCATTGATTGGATGTGTCCATTGATTGGATGTGTCCATTGATTGGATGTGTCCATTTATTGGATGTGTCCATTGATTGGATGTGTCCATTTATTGGATGTGTCCATTGATTGGATGTGTCCATTGATTGGATGTGTCCATTTATTGGATGTGTCCATTGATTGGATTTGTCCATTGATTGGATGTGCCCATTGATTGGATATGTCCATTGATTGGATGTGCCCATTGATTTGATGTGTCCATTGACAAAAACATTTGTATAGGACATATAAGAGAGGATAGAAATAGTTATTGTAGTACAGTGCTACTCAAACCTCTCCTCCGGGACTCCATCAGTACCATAGCTATATTATTATAGATACACCTCTCCTCAGGGACTCCATCAGTACCATAGCTATATTATTATAGATACACCTCTCCTCAGGGACTCCATCAGTACCATAGATATATTATTATAGATCAACCTCTCCTCAGGGACCCCATCAGTACCATAGATATATTATTATAGATAAACCTCTCCTCAGGGACTCCATCAGTACCATAGATATATTATTATAGATAAACCTCTCCTCATGGACTCCATCAGTACCATAGATATATTATTATAGATAAACCTCTCCTCAGGGACTCCCAGATGTTTCAGCGTGTTGTTAAAGCCCCTGAACTATCTCACATGATTCACCTAGTCAAGGACTTGATGATTAGTTGAATCAGGTACTAGTTCTGGAATAGATCAAACACATGGAAGGGCTGGGGGTTCCTGAGGAGAGATTTGGAGCGGGTGGGAGTCCTGAGGAGAGGGTAGAGAATGGCTGGGAGTCCTGAGGAGAGGTTTGGAATGGCTGGGAGTCCTGAGGAGAGGTTTGGGATGGCTGGGAGTCCTGAGGAGAGGTTTGGAATGGCTGGGAGTCCTGAGGAGAGATTTGGAATGGCTGGGAGTCCTGAGGAGAGGGTAGAGAACGGCTGGGAGTCCTGAGGAGAGGTTTGGAATGGCTGGGAGTCCTGAGGAGAGGTTTGGGATGGCTGGGAGTCCTGAGGAGAGGTTTGGAATGGCTGGGAGTCCTGAGGAGAGATTTGGAATGGCTGGGAGTCCTGAGGAGAGGTTTGGAATGGCTGGGAGTCCTGAGGAGAGGTTTGGAATGGCTGGGATTCCCGAGGAGAGGGTAGAGAATGGCTGGGAGTCCTGAGGAGAGGGTAGATAATGGCTGGGAGTCCTGAGGAGAGGGTAGAGAATGGCTGGGAGTCCTGAGGAGAGGTTTGGAACAGCTGGGATTCCTGAGGAGAGGTTTGGAACAGCTGGGAGTCCTGAGGAGAGGTTTGGAACGGCTGGGGGACAGATATGTCACCCAGATATCTACAGTAGACTGCTGTCACCCAGACATAAACAGTAGATTGTCACCCACAACATCTACAGTAGACTGCTGTCACACAGACATACACAGTAGACTGTCACCCACAACATCTACAGTAGACTGCTGTCACCCACAACATCTACAGTAGGCTGCTGTCACCCAGACATATACAGTAGACTGTCACCCACAACATCTACAGTAGACTGTCACCCATAACATCTACAGTAGACTGCTGTCACCCACAACATATACAGTAGACTGTCACCCACAACATCTACAGTAGACTGTCACCCACAACATCTACAGTAGACTGCTGTCACCCACAACATATACAGTAGACTGTCACCCACAACATCTACAGTAGACGGTCACCCACAACATCTACAGTAGACTGCTGTCACCCAGATATATACAGTAGACTGTCACCCAGATATATACAGTAGACTGTCACCCACAACATCTGCAGTAGACTGGTGTCACCCACAACATCTACAGTAGACTGCTGTCACCCACAACATTTACAGTGGACTGCTGTCACCCACAACATCTACAGTAGACTGCTGTCACCCACAACATCTACAGTAGACTGCTGTCACCCACAACATCTACAGTAGACTGCTGTCACCCACAACATCTACAGTAGGCTGCTGTCACCCAGACATCTACAGTAGACTGTCACCCACAACATCTACAGTAGGCTGCTGTCACCCAGACATCTACAGTAGACTGTCACCCACAACATATATTTTAGACTGCTGTCACCCACAACATTTACAGTGGACTGCTGTCACCCACAACATCTACAGTAGACTGCTGTCACCCACAACATCAACAGTAGGCTGCTGTCACCCAGACATCTACAGTAGACTGTCACCCACAACATCTACAGTAGACTACTGTCACCCACAACATCTGCAGTAGACTGGTGTCACCCACAACATCTACAGTAGACTGCTGTCACCCACAACATTTACAGTGGACTGCTGTCACCCACAACATCTACAGTAGACTGCTGTCACCCACAACATCTACAGTAGACTGCTGTCACCCACAACATCTACAGTAGACTGCTGTCACCCACAACATCTACAGTAGGCTGCTGTCACCCAGACATCTACAGTAGACTGTCACCCACAACATCTACAGTAGGCTGCTGTCACCCAGACATCTACAGTAGACTGTCACCCACAACATATATTTTAGACTGCTGTCACCCACAACATTTACAGTGGACAGCTGTCACCCACAACATCTACAGTAGACTGCTGTCACCCACAACATCAACAGTAGGCTGCTGTCACCCAGACATCTACAGTAGACTGTCACCCACAACATCTACAGTAGACTACTGTCACCCACAACATCTACAGTAGACTGCTGTCAGCCAGACATCTACAGTAGACTACTGTCACCCAGACATCTACAGTAGACTGCTGTCACCCACAACATCTACAGTAGGCTGCTGTCACCCACAACATCTACAGTAGACTGCTGTCACCCAGACATCTACAGTAGACTGCTGTCACCCAGACATATACAGTAGACTGCTGTCACCCAGACATCTACAGTAGACTATTGTCACCCACAACATCTACAGTAGACAGCTGTCACCCACACATCTACAGTAGGCTGTCACCCACAACACCTGCAGTAGACTGCTGTCACCCACACATCTACAGTAGGCTGCTGTCACCCACAACATCTACAGTAGACTGCTGTCAGCCAGACATCTACAGTAGACTGTCACCCACAACATCTATTTTAGACTTCTGTCACCCAGACATCTATAGTAGACTGTCACCCACAACATCTACAGTAGACTGCTGTCACCCACACATCTACAGTAGGCTGTCACCCACAACATCTACAGTAGACTGCTGTCACCCAGACATATACAGTAGACTGCTGTCACCCAGACATCTACAGTAGACTATTGTCACCCACAACATCTACAGTAGACAGCTGTCACCCACACATCTACAGTAGGCTGTCACCCACAACACCTGCAGTAGACTGCTGTCACCCACACATCTACAGTAGGCTGCTGTCACCCACAACATCTACAGTAGACTGCTGTCAGCCAGACATCTACAGTAGACTGTCACCCACAACATCTATTTTAGACTTCTGTCACCCAGACATCTACAGTAGACTGTCACCCACAACATCTACAGTAGGCTGCTGTCACCCAGACATCTACAGTAGACTGTCACCCACAACATATATTTTAGACTGCTGTCACCCACAACATTTACAGTGGACTGCTGTCACCCACAACATCTACAGTAGACTGCTGTCACCCACAACATCTACAGTAGGCTGCTGTCACCCAGACATCTACAGTAGACTGTCACCCACAACATCTACAGTAGACTACTGTCACCCACAACATCTACAGTAGACTGCTGTCAGCCAGACATCTACAGTAGACTACTGTCACCCAGACATCTACAGTAGACTGCTGTCACCCACAACATCTACAGTAGGCTGCTGTCACCCACAACATCTACAGTAGACTGCTGTCACCCAGACATCTACAGTAGACTGCTGTCACCCAGACATATACAGTAGACTGCTGTCACCCAGACATCTACAGTAGACTATTGTCACCCACAACATCTACAGTAGACAGCTGTCACCCACACATCTACAGTAGGCTGTCACCCACAACACCTGCAGTAGACTGCTGTCACCCACACATCTACAGTAGGCTGCTGTCACCCACAACATCTACAGTAGACTGCTGTCAGCCAGACATCTACAGTAGACTGTCACCCACAACATCTATTTTAGACTTCTGTCACCCAGACATCTATAGTAGACTGTCACCCACAACATCTACAGTAGACTGCTGTCACCCACACATCTACAGTAGGCTGTCACCCACAACATCTACAGTAGACTGCTGTCACCCAGACATCTACAGTAGACTGCTGTCACACACAACATCTACAGTAGACTACTGTCACCCAGACATATACAGTAGACTGTCACCCACAACATCTACAGTAGGCTGCTGTCACCCAGATATCTACAGTAGACTGCTGTCACCCAGATATCTACAGTAGACTGCTGTCACCCAGACATCTACAGTAGACTACTGTCACCCACAACATCTACAGTAGGCTGCTGTCACCCACAACATCTACAGTAGACTGCTGTCACACACAACATCTACAGTAGACTACTGTCACCCAGACATATACAGTAGACTGTCACCCACAACATCTACAGTAGGCTGCTGTCACCCAGATATCTACAGTAGACTGCTGTCACCCAGATATCTACAGTAGACTGCTGTCACCCAGACATCTACAGTAGACTACTGTCACCCACAACATCTACAGTAGGCTGCTGTCACCCACAACATCTACAGTAGACTGTCACCCACAACATCTGCAGTAGACTGCTGTCACCCACAACATTTACAGTGGACTGCTGTCACCCACAACATCTACAGTAGACTGCTGTCACCCACAACATCTACAGTAGACTACTGTCACCCACAACATCTACAGTAGACTGCTGTCACCCACAACATCTACAGTAGACTGCTGTCACCCACAACATCTACAGTAGACTACTGTCACCCACAACATCTACAGTAGGCTGCTGTCACCCACAACATCTACAGTAGGCTGCTGTCACCCACAACATCTACAGTAGACTGCTGTCACCCAGATATCTACAGTCTGTAGTGTCTGTCTCAGTCTCCCCAGTTTACCTGATTACCTGCCAGCTTACCTGATTGTCACAGAGACATCTCCTTCTCTCTCTCTCCCCCTCTCCACTATCTCCTTCTCTCTCTCTCCCCCTCTCCACTATCTCCTTCTCTCTCTCTCCCCCTCTCCCCTCCGTTGCGGGGTTAAAACTGGGAAAAACGTAACTTTATTAAAATCCGCCGTGACCTATCGTAGCTCACCATAGCTACCATCCCCTACTGGATTGGCTGACAGCGGCTGTTGATACGTAGCACTACCTAGCATGCTTGCTGGCTTGTTAGCACCCACATGAGGGCTAAGGCCATGTTGCTTGTATAGTGTAAACGCCCGCTGAGCTTTAGCCCAGGCACAGACCAGTTTACACAAGACAATAATGATGCCCTCAAATATTCATCAACGTGGGGGGGGGGGGGGTCAACAACCCACCAGCAGTTAGCGTTTACTATGTGTCAAACTTGATCACAATGATGTGCCTTAAGTGGCACCCTATTCCCTATATAGTGCACTACTTTAGACCAGAGCCCTATGGCACCCTATTCCCTATATAGTGCACTACTTTAGACCAGAGCCCTATGGCACCCTAGTCCCTATATAGTGCACTACTTTAGACCAGGGCCCTATGGAGAAATAGGGAGCCACTTGGATCAGAGCCATAGAAATGAGGTCTAACAGGTTCCAGAGCCTCAGTGTTGTCACGGTGACATTTAACCATGACTTTGACACGGTGAACTGAACTGAAATGAATCAACACTGTTTTCTCCACGGTGGTGTGTACCCTAATCCACCGTAACAGATAGACTGAAGGCTAGAATACACGGAATTAGTAGCCGCGTAAAAGACAGGTGTTTCCCACAGAAATCAGAGACCGGACAGATTTCCGATTCCGATTTCCGATGCCAAACTCTGTCGGTTATTTGCTGCAACACTGCTAATAACTGAGAGAGAGAGACAGAGAGAGAGAGAGAGAGAGAGACATATATATATATATATATATATATATATATATAGAGAGAGAGAGAGAGACATATATATATATAGAGAGAGAGAGAGAGAGAGAGATATGCTTTTCACAGAGTCAGACCAGACTGGTTTTATTGGAATGTCAAGTCTGGCAGATCTTGTCATTGACTCGTTTATTTGCTGCAACACTGCTAATAACTGCGTCCGGTTAACGGTTGGCACCACAATCTCTCTCTGAGGTTATTCACGACATGAAGGAGCGTGGCTTTAAAACAGGAAGAAACATGGTGTATAATATATCATCGATTGGATGATGTTATGTTTTATTGTGGTTCTGGTCTTACCCTGACTGTCCATTGTTCGTACGGAGAGTCACTGCATCAACCTGCCTCTGTTGCTTGTCTTCCTGTTTTCTGAGACGACCTTCTGTCTGACGGTGTCTGAGGTACAGGTGACTACGTCATCGCACCGTGGCAAGAGACGAGCCAAAGTGCATTCCAGGCCCTGCTACATTTACAGACTTTTCATTGCATGAAACCATGTCACGTCATTGACTGTGCAGTCTGGCGTCAGATTGCTGTGGTAGATGATGTGGTTAGCTGATATGTTTACTCACCTGTCCAGGTGTTGTGAGAGCTGGGCAGGTGTCTGTAATGTAGTCATCCTGGAACGCACCCTATCCAGGTGTTGTGAGATCTGGGCAGGGGTCTGTAATGTAGTCGTCCTGGAACGCACCCTATCCAGGTGTTGTGAGAGCTGGGCAGGGGTCTGTAATGTAGTCATCCTGGAACGCACCCTATCCAGGTGTTGTGAGAGCTGGGCAGGGGTCTGTAATGTAGTCATCCTGGAACGCACCCTATCCAGGTGCTGTGAGAGCTGGGCAGGGGTTTGTAATGTAGTCATCCTGGAACGCACCCTATCCAGGTGCTGTGAGAGCTGGGCAGGGGTTTGTAATGTAGTCATCCTGGAACGCACCCTATCCAGGTGCTGTGAGCGCTGGGCAGGGGTTTGTAATGTAGTCGTCCTGGAACGCACCCTATCCAGGTGCTGTGAGAGCTGGGCAGGGGTCTGTATTGTAGTCATCCTCTACAAGGGTGGGCAGTTCCAGTCCTCGAGGGCCTGATTGGTGTCACAGTTTTGCCCCAGCTAACACACCTGACTCCAAAAATCACCTAATCATGATCTTCAGTTTCGATGCAATTTGATTAAACAGCTGTGTTTGCTAGGGATGGGGACAAGTGTGACACCTCGAGGACTGGAGTTGCCTACCCATAACATTATTCAAAATAAATTCAAAACAAACATTTATTTAATTGTTTTTTTTAGTTTATAAACATATTTTCTGGAGATATATATAAAAACAAGGGTAGATACAGTTTTTGAAAAAGACATTTATATCAATTTCTTTAACAACAAGGGGAGAAAATATCATACATAGAGATTGACCCAACAAGCTAAATAATACCCAGCATGCAATATTTCAATAATATTCAAACAAAACCCATTCCATTCCATTGACAATTTTAAAATTTTATATTTAACCGTTGTTTAACCAGGCGAGTTGGTTAAGAACACATTCTTATTTACAATGACGACCTGGAGTCCTGTATATACAGGTGATAAATATAATGATGACCTGGAGTCCTGTATATACAGGTGATAAATATAATGATGACCTGGAGTCCTGTATATACAGGTGATAAATGCAATGATGACCTGGAGTCCTGTATATACAGGTGATAAATATAATGATGACCTGGAGTCCTGTATATACAGGTGATAAATATAATGATGACCTGGAGTCCTGTATATACAGGTGATAAATACAATGATGACCTGGAGTCCTGTATATACAGGTGATAAATACAATGATGACCTGGAGTCCTGTATATACAGGTGATAAATATAATGATGACCTGGAGTCCTGTATATACAGGTGATAAATATAATGATGACCTGGAGTCCTGTATATACAGGTGATAAATATAATGATGACCTGGAGTCCTGTATATACAGGTGATAAATATAATGATGACCTGGAGTCCTGTATATACAGGTGATAAATGTAATGATGACCTGGAGTCCTGTATATACATGTGATAAATATAATGATGACCTGGAGTCCTGTATATACAGGTGATAAATGCAATGATGACCTGGAGTCCTAAATATCCCTTTCACACACAGACCAAAATCCCACTAATTTACCAGGCCTGCATGTTTTATTCCAGGTTATTAGTATATCTGAAATGGATAGGGTGTGAAAACAACACATGGAGAAATAAAAACCACTAGTCATGGTTCCTGCGTTTTCACAGACCCTGGAACCAAAATGCAGGTTTGAGTCTGTGTGAATGGTTCTCTGCTTCATTAACACTTCCATTGTTTAAAACCTCCCTAATTTGAACTGCAAACAGCCCCCATGGTTTAACAGTGTCCCCACCCTTCCCAATCGACCAGTTACCCTCTGATATGTATAAAAGGGGTTCACCACCCAAAATGTATTTACTTAACTAGGCAAGTCAGTTAAAGAACAAATTATTATTTACAATGACGGCCTACCCCCCCCCCCCCCCCCCGTCAAACCTGGACGATGCAATTGTGCGCCGCCCTGTGGGTACTCCCAATCACAGCCCGGTTGTGATACAGCCTGGAATCGAACCAGGGTCTGTAGTGACGTCTCTAGCAACTGAGATGTAGTGACTTAGACCGCTGCGCCACTCGGGAGTGGCCACTAAAGGCTTCGATGAAAGGGGCTCATATAAACATGGCCTTAGATTTTTTTGTTTTTTACAGGTAGCACATCTACTGTCTGAAATGGGTAATAAACATTTAGAGACTATATCTCCTCTGCTGACATTGTATCTGAGATTCTTTCCCCTTGATTAGCCGGTCTGGTGGGATCCACAACCACTAAGGACAGCAGCGAGATCAGAAAGATCCATATTAAAATCCACACCGTGAAATAACTCAGAGTCCATCTCCCGAACCACGTGGCGCACATGGCCCCCAGTGTGGCCCCCAGTCTCCCTGCCTTCCCGTAGCTGCTACTGCTGCGCCTTAGAGCCGCAGACAGAGCCACCCCCGCAGCCGCCGCCGGACCAAACAGAGCCCCCATCGTGCCCCAATGCCCCAGGATAGACTGGGACTTTAAGGCTGCTAATATCCCTGTTCCTATGCCTGCTGCCGCCCTCAGTTTGACTGCTCCTTTACCGAACTGAACCGACACCCCTGCGGCCAACGCAGCCATGAAAGGAGACACGACGATGAAGATGACTTTCACAGCCATTTCTACCGTGTATTGGTACACGGTGAGGACGTCAGTCAGTTCTCCAACGGCTGTTTCCAAGAGGAACCCCACACCTCCGCAGATAGCAGAGGTCCCCATCAGAACCACTGTTACGACCGCTGCCACCTCCGTAGCGTCCGGCTCCGTCTCCCCGGCCTTCCTGATTGCCATGGAGGCAGCGAGGCACAGTATTCCTCCTACTGCCATGGGCAGAAACAACATCAGGAACATTGCTATCAAGAGGGTCAGGAAGGTGACGAGCCCTTTGTCTGCCTCTGATTCTCCCTTGTTAATGTCTTCTGGTGGAGGCCCCAGGCCACCGAGTTCTGCCGCCATTGTGGAGGACAGAAGGTAACCTCCAGGTACGCCAGAGATGAAGCCCAGCACCGCTGCTCCTACGGCTTTCCAGATATCTATCAGGAGAGGGGGAGAGGGGGAGAGAGGGGGGGGGGGAGAGGGAGAGAGAGGGGTGGAGAGAGGGAGGGAGGGAGAGAGAGGGGTGGAGAGAGAGGGAGGGAGAGACAGAGAGAGGGGTGGAGAGAGAGAGAGGGAGAGACAGAGAGAGAAAGAGGGAGAGAGAGAGAGGGGGGGGGGAGAGGGGCGTGAACAGGGGTGGGGGTGAGAGAGGGAGAGAGAGAGAGAGAGGGAGAGAGAGAGGGAGGGAGAGAGAGAGAGAGAGACAGAGAGAGAGGGAGGGAGGGAGAGAGAGACAGAGAGAGAGAGAGGGAGAGAGAGAGAGGGAGAGAGAGAGGGAGGGAGAGAGAGAGAGAGGGCGTGAACAGGGGTGGGGGTGAGAGAGAGAGAGAGAGACAGAGAGAGAGAGGGAGAGAGAGAGGGAGGGAGAGACAGAGAGAGAGAGAGAGAGAGACAGAGAGAGAGAGAGAGAGAGAGAGAGAGGGAGGGAGAGCGAGAGAGAGAGAGAGGGCGTGAACAGGGGTGGAGGTGGGAGGGGTAGAGAGAGAGGGGGGTGGGGGTGAGAGGGGTACAGAGCAGACCTGGGTTCAAGTACTATTTAAATATCTCAGTTACTTTCACATACATTTGAAGTATGTATTCGGATACCTTAAAATAAATACATTCATTTGAAAAGTATTAGAACAATGCCAATACACAGGCTCAAATACTCTCCCATGCATTTAACCCAGGTATTTGAAATAAGTATTTGAAAATACTTTTAAAATACAATTTGGTTGACTATTTTTTTTAATTTTTTTTTTACAAATAACCATTACAATACTGAAATAAAAGTCCTTGTTTTGGGCTGTGGATTTGAAAATACTCAAAAACACAGGGAAAAAAATATTTTAAATACTAGAGACTCTTATACATATTAACCAGGGCTGGTGGAGAGGGAGGGGGAGGGAGAGGGAGAGGGAGAGGGAGGGGTTGGGGGAGGGAGTGTTTGGGGGAGGGAGGGGTTGGGGGAGGGAGAGGAAGGGGTTGGGGGAGGGAGGGGTTGGGGGAGGGAGAGGGAGGGGTTGGGGGAGGGAGGGGTTGGGGGAGGGAGAGAGGGAGGGAGAGGGAGGGGTGGGGGGAGGGAGGGAGAGAGAGAGGTGGGGGGGGTGAGAGGAGAAGACAATAGATACATGTTTATTAAGAAGCCAGTCAACATCAGTTTAATATACAACTAGCATGGCACATTCCTAACAAATAACCACGGATTCTGACAGGACAGTCTGAGACATGGTAGGACGG
>NW_023493683.1:92500-137500 GCF_013265735.2 Oncorhynchus mykiss
TCAATGGATTGATATTGGAACAAGTCTTTACATGGTAAAGGTAGACGGTTAGGGGAACTCACTTCATTCACAGGGGAACAAGTCTTTACATGGTAAAGGTAGACAGTTAGGGGAACTCACTTCTTTCACAGGGGAACAAGTCTTTACATGGTAAAGGTAGACAGTTAGGGGAACAAGTCTTTACATGGTAAAGATAGACAGTTAGGGGAACAAGTCTTTACATGGTAAAGATAGACAGTTAGGGGAACAAGTCTTTACATGGTAAAGATAGACAGTTAGGGGAACAAGTCTTTACATGGTAAAGATAGACAGTTAGGGGAACAAGTCTTTACATGGTAAAGGTAATAAGCAACACCCACCTGGATATGTACTGGACTACAGTAAGATGACAAACACAGCATCAAATCAACTTTGGACATTTTCTGTTATTTTTATCAAGAAAGTCCACTTTCTGTTTTTCGTCAGGGATTGATTGATTGAACATTGTGGGGACGATGCAGAGAGACTTTTGACGAGTGGAACTGAATGGAACAAACAGTATTAACGAAACGAGACACCTTGGAATCATAGATCATGAAACACACCAGGAGGACATTTCTTTGGGCCCCGGAGTGTTGTTTCAGGTGAATGAAGAAGGAGAGGAGGAGGAAGATGAGGAGGAGGAAGAGGAAGAAGAGGAAGAGGAGGAAGATATTTCTACAGTACTAAGTAATAATGAGCTTGATTCAATCAAATCCGCATTCCGGTATTTACGCAGTAGCTGTTTATTTTACCCTTAGTCAAATGATCAAATGACATGACAGAATGGTTATAGGGGTGATGTAAACACCTACCACGGCCAGGTAGACTCCACGGCCAGGTAGACTCCACGGCCAGGTAGACTGCACTGACAGGTAGACTCCACTGCCAGGTAGACTCCACAGACAGGTAGACTCCACTGACAGGTAGACTCCACAGCCAGGTAGACTCCACTGACAGGTAGACTCCACTGACAGGTAGACTCCACTGACAGGTAGACTCTACTGACAGGTAGACTCCACAGCCAGGTAGACTCCACTGACAGGTAGACTCTACTGACAGGTAGACTCCACAGCCAGGTAGACTCCACTGACAGGTAGACTCCACAGCCAGGTAGACTCCACAGCCAGGTAGACTCCACTGCCAGGTAGACTCCACTGACAGGTAGACTCCACAGCCAGGTAGACTCCACTGACAGGTAGACTCCACGGCCAGGTAGACTCCACGGCCAGGTAGACTCCACGGCCAGGTAGACTCCACGGACAGGTAGACTCCACGGCCAGGTAGACACCACGGCCAGGTAGACTCCACGGCCAGGTAGACACCACGGCCAGGTAGACTCCACGGCCAGGTAGACTCCACGGCCAGGTAGACTCCACGGACAGGTAGACTCCACGGCAAGGTAGACTCCACGGCCAGGTAGACTCCACTGACAGGTAGACTCCACGGCCAGGTAGACTCCACGGCCAGGTAGACTCCACTGACAGGTAGACTCCACAGCCAGGTAGACTCCACTGACAGGTAGACTCCACGGCCAGGTAGACTCCACTGACAGGTAGACTCCACGGCCAGGTAGACTCCACTGGCAGGTAGACTCCACAGCCAGGTAGACTCCACTGACAGGTAGACTCCACAGCCAGGTAGACTCCACTGACAGGTAGACTCCACTGACAGGTAGACTCCACGGCCAGGTAGACTCCACGGCCAGGTAGATTCCACTGACAGGTAGACTCCACTGACAGGTAGACTCCACGGCCAGGTAGACTGCACAGCCAGGTAGACTCCACTGACAGGTAGACTCCACGGCCAGGTAGACTCCACTGCCAGGTAGACTCCACTGACAGGTAGACTCGACGGCCAGGTAGACTCCACAGCCAGGTAGACTCCACAGCCAGGTAGACTCCACTGACAGGTAGACTCCACGGCCAGGTAGACTCCACGGACAGGTAGACTCCACGGCCAGGTAGACTCCACGGCCAGGTAGACTCCACGGACAGGTAGACTCCACGGCCAGGTAGACTCCACTGACAGGTAGACTCCACGGCCAGGTAGACTCCACAGCCAGGTAGACTCCACGGCCAGGTAGACTCCACAGCCAGGTAGACTCCACGGACAGGTAGACTCCACAGCCAGGTAGACTCCACGGCCAGGTAGACTCCACAACCAGGTAGACACCACAGTCAGGTAGACTCCACGGACAGGTAGACACCACAGCCAGGTAGACTCCACGGACAGGTAGACACCACAGCCAGGTAGATGCTTCCAACTCACAGAAGTGTGGGTACGTGAAGACACTGTGTAAACATTTCTAAATGCAAGTTTGATTGAATACCTGCCTAAGTGTCACTATTGGAGTGGAATTGGGAAAGGGGTTAAAAATCCCCACAGAGTTTAATAAACAACATCCATCTCGTTTTGTAGTACTATATTAGATCTGTAAGTATCTTTTTTTCAGTTTTTACTACAGACTTGTGACTTTGTCTCGTCCTACGATGGCGACAAGGTCACAACAAATGTATTTTGTATTGTAGTTGTTTGTTTGTTGTTGTTGTCAAAGCTGTGTTACTGTTTTAATGTGTACAATCAAAGCAAAGTCAAATGGTTTACAGTTGACTTTTACACCCCGTTATCGACGTGTCACTCACTCACTCTGTCATGTTTTGTGTTCCTGCAGTCTCTCTCTCTCTCTATTTAACTCTATCAATCCTTACTGGGTTGCTGGACTCTCGTCTTCTCATTATCTCATAATCATAGGTGGGGCTAGGAGTATTTCCTTTCCTGACCATGTGACCTGACCAGGACCAAACTCTAAACTCCTAGCCCTAAATCCTCAGTACCAAGGCCAATACATGGCAGCCATTTTGACATGGCGGCCATTTTGAATGACCAGGTACCAACTAAGTATGATTCTGCTGCTATCAAAACACTCAACTTTTCCACCAGACAGTGATGTATACAGGTTATACTAACCAGTGTATACTACAGTGTACTACTGTAGATACTAAACAGTGTACTCCAGTGTATACTAACCAGTGTATACTACAGTGTACTCCAGTGTATACTAACCAGTGTATACTACAGTGTATTCCTGTGTATACTAAACAGTGTATACTACAGTGTACTACTGTAGATACTAAACAGTGTATACTACAGTGTACTACTGTAGATACTAAACAGTGTACTCCAGTGTATACTAACCAGTGTATACTACAGTGTACTCCAGTGTATACTAACCAGTGCATACTACAGTGTACTCCAGTGTATACTAACCAGTGTATACTACAGTGTACTCCAGTGTATACTAACCAGTGTATACTACATACTAACGAGAAAGGCCCAGTTATGACAGAAACAGATGTATGCACATAAATTGCTAGATAGAAGCAAAGTATTTGTCCCAATAAGCTTCACTAAGAGATCTCTCAACGATGAAGGAAAAGAGGAATGGAGGGAGGGAAGGAGGGAGGGAGGGATGGGGAACGGAGGGAGGGAGGGATGGAGGGAGAGAGGGATTTAGGGATGGGGAAAGGAAAGAGGGAGGGATGGGGGGGATGGAGGGGAGGGAGGGAGGGATGGAGGGATGGGGAAAGGAAGGAGGGAGGGATGGGGAACGGAGGGAGGGATGGGGAAAGGAGGGAGGGATGGATGGGGAAAGGAGGGAGGGATGGAGGAAAGGAGGGAGGGATGGATGGAGGAAAGGAGGGAGGGAAGGAGGGAGGGAGGGATGGGGAAAGGAGGGAGGGAGGGATGGGGAACAGAGGGAGGGATGGGGAAAGGAGGGAGGGAGGGATGGAGGAAAGGAGGGAGGGATGGAGGAAAGGAGGGAGGGAGGGAGGGATGGAGGAAAGGAGGGAGGGATGTGGAAAAGAGGGAGGGAGGGGTGGAGGAAAGGAGGAAGGGATGGAGGAAAGGAGGGAGGGATGTGGAAAAGAGGGAGGGAGGGATGGAGGAAAGGAGGAAGGGATGGAGGAAAGGAGGGAGGGATGTGGAAAGGAGGGAGGGAGGGATGGTGAAAGGAGGGAGGGAGGGATGGAGGAAAGGAGGGAGGGATGGAGGAAAGGATGTGGAAAGGAGGGAGGGAGGGAGGAAAGGAGGGGGGGATGGAGGAAAGGAGGGAGGGATGGAGGAAAGGAGGGGGGGATGGAGGAAAGGAGGGAGGGATGGAGGAAAGGAGGGAGGGATGGAGGGATGGAGGAAAGGAGGGAGGGAGGGATGGAAGGAGGGAGGAAAGGAGTGAGGGATGGGATGGGGAAAGGAGTGAGGGAGGGATGGAGGAAAGGATGGAGGGATGGGGAAAGGAGGGAGGCAGGGATGGAGGAAAGGAGGGAGGGAGGGAGGAAAGGAGGGAGGAAAGGAGGGAGGGATGGAGGAAAGGAGGGGGGGATGGAGGAAAGGAGGGAGGGATGGAGGAAAGGAGGGAGGGATGGAGGAAAGGAGGGAGGGATGAGGAAAGGAGGGAGGGATGGAGGAAGGGAGGGAGGAAAGGAGGGAGGAAAGGAGGGAGGGAGGGAGGGAGGGATGGATGGAGGGAAGGAGGGAGGGATGGGATGGGGAAAGGAGTGAGGGAGGGATGGAGGAAAGGAGTGAGGGAGGGATGGGCAAAGGAGGGAGGGAGGGATGGAGGAAAGGAGGGAGGGAGGGAGGAAAGGAGGGAGGGATGGAGGAAAGGAGGGAGGGATGGAGGAAAGGAGGGGGGGATGGAGGAAAGGAGGGAGGGATGGAGGAAAGGAGGGGGGATGGAGGAAAGGAGGGGGGATGGAGGAAAGGAGGGGGGATGGAGGAAAGGAGGGAGGGAGGGAGGAAAGGAGGGAGGGATGGAGGAAAGGAGGGGGGATGGAGGAAAGGAGGGAGGCAGGGATGGAGGAAAGGAGGGAGGGAGGGAGGAAAGGAGGGAGGGATGGAGGAAAGGAGGGGGGATGGAGGAAAGGAGGGGGGGATGGAGGAAAGGAGGGGGGATGGAGGAAAGGAGGGAGGGAGGGAGGAAAGGAGGGAGGGATGGAGGAAAGGAGGGGGGATGGAGGAAAGGAGGGAGGCAGGGATGGAGGAAAGGAGGGAGGGAGGGAGGAAAGGAGGCAGGGATGGAGGGAGGGAGGAAAGGAGGGGGGGATGGAGGAAAGGAGGGGGGATGGAGGAAAGGAGGGAGGCAGGGATGGAGGAAAGGAGGGAGGGAGGGAGGAAAGGAGGGAGGGATGGAGGAAAGGAGGGGGGATGGAGGAAAGGAGGGAGGGATGGAGGAAAGGAGGGGGGATGGAGGAAAGGAGGGGGGGATGGAGGAAAGGAGGGAGGGATGGAGGAAAGGAGGGAGGGATGGAGGAAAGGAGGGGGGATGGAGGAAAGGAGGGGGGATGGAGGAAAGGAGGGGGGATGGAGGAAAGGAGGGAGGGATGGAGGAAAGGAGGGAGGGATGGAGGAAAGGAGGGAGGGATGGAGGAAAGGAGGGAGGGAGGGAGGAAAGGAGGGAGGGATGGAGGAAAGGAGGGAGGGATGGAGGAAAGGAGGGAGGGATGGAGGAAAGGAGGGAGGGAGGGAGGAAAGGAGGGAGGGAGGGAGGAAAGGAGGGAGGGATGGAGGAAAGGAGGGGGGGATGGAGGAAAGGAGGGGGGATGGAGGAAAGGAGGGGGGGATGGAGGAAAGGAGGGGGGATGGAGGAAAGGAGGGAGGGATGGAGGAAAGGAGGGAGGGATGGAGGAAAGGAGGGAGGGATGAGGAAGGGAGGGAGGGAGGAAAGGATGGAGGAAAGGAGGGAGGGATGGAGGAAAGGAGGGAGGGATGGAGGAAAGGAGGGAGGGTGAAGGTATTTTTCTTACTGGAATGCTCTGATTCAGTACTCGTGCAATAAGTATATGTGTGACTATTATATTTCTGTCAAGTGTCTCACTACTCAAGTTTCGCCGTATATAATGTTGACGGGGACCTATCTTTTTCAGGCACCACGGTGTTATTTTGACTGATATTGAGACCTGCCCAATGAAACGTGTCCGTTTCAAGGACCTTTGACCCAGGAATAGATACATTTTTTGTCTTGTTATGGCACAAGTAGACGATGTCATCCTTTTGTGTGTATCACAGCAATGAATGAGCAAACAAATTGTAGTATTTCCAAACAGCATCAAATAAGTATTGTTAAGTTTAGACTGTATAGTGCCTTATAATGCTTGCCTATTTTGATAAAGTTGAAGTTGTTAGTAATAATTGTATGTTATGGTATGTATGTATGTTTACTGGAATGTTCATTGCGTGTGTAATGTAAAGGATTTAGTTGTTATGGTTGTTTTTAGTATGTTACGATATGTTATGGGAGTTTATGGAAGAGTCATTAAGGAACGGGGGGGGGGGGGGGGTTCTGTTTTTCATTCACCACTTCTCTCATTCACCTTCATCTAGGCAACAAATTACCAGCCTAGTGTAATGTCTTGGTTGGTTTAAACCCCACAACAGTCAACAGCTAGCCTAGTGTAATGTCTTTGGTTTAAACCCCACAACAGTCAACAGCTAACCTAGTGTAATGTCTTAGGTTTAAACCCCACAACAGTCAACAGCTAGCCTAGTGTAATGTCTTTGGTTTAAACCCCACAACAGTCAACAGCTAGCCTAGTGTAATGTCTTTGGTTTAAACCCCACAACAGTCAACAGCTAGCCTAGTGTAATGTCTTAGGTTTAAACCCCAACATGGTCAACAGCTAACTTAGTGTAATGTCTTTGGTTTAAACCCCAACATGGTCAACAGCTAACCTAGTGTAATGTATTTGGTTTAAACTCCACCATGGTCAACAGCTAACCTAGTGTAATGTATTTGGTTTAAACCCCAACATGGTCACCAGCTAGCTAACCTAGTGTAATGTCTTTGGTTTAAACCCCAACATGGTTAACAGCTAACCTAGTGTAATGTCTTTGGTTTAAACCCCAACATGGTCAACAGCTAACCTAGTGTAATGTCTTTGGTTTAAACCCCACAACAGTCAACAGCTAACCTAGTGTAATGTCTTTGGTTTAAACCCCACAACAGTCAACAGCTAACCTAGTGTAATGTATTTGGTTTAAACCCCACATCAGTCAACAGCTAACCTAGTGTAATGTCTTTGGTTTAAACCCCAACATGGTCAACAGCTAGGACCTGAGATAAACCTCAGCATGGGATTTTAAAATAAGTGTTATCTGCACAAATCTGTTGATGAGAGTGGTTTTCTGCATCCCGTTGCACCCTATTCCTGATAGAGTGCACTACTTTTGACCAGGGGCCATAGGGCTCTGGTCTAAAGTAGTGCACTATATAGGGAATAGGGTGCCATAGGGTTCTGGTCTAAAGTAGTGCACTATATAGGGAATAGGGTGCCATTTGGGACCGAGGGGGTAGTGGCTCTTGGTATGTATTCTTGTATTCCCCTAGAGACTTCAATTTGACTCCTGTGAAAGTTGCCAATTCCAACAGAACCCCATTATGGGTTTGGCACAGACAGAGAGAGAGAGAGAGAGAAAAAAAAACCAAGTCACAGTAATAACTTAGCTACACTTCTATATAAAGATACATGACAATGGCTTTTTACATGGTCTTCTGTTTGTAACTCTGGCCCCAGTCAAACCACCATGCTTGTGTTTTTTACATTCCATTCCAGTTGAAACCTCCCTTTTTTAATTGAAAGAAAACAGTGAAACTTCTTGTCTGACTGAGTCTGCATCCATCGCAGTATATTCTACATATGGGAACTAGGGTGCCATTTCAAACACATCCTGTGTTTAATTAGAATTACGTTGTCCGTCCGTCCCCCCCCGGCTGTCGTTGGTCATGTGACAAAGCTCCGGTTCCTATTTTTTTACTCTCTACACACTGTCCTCTATGTACGACACAGAAAAAAAAAGCATTGTTTTGGAACTCGCTCATTCATTCTTCACAACTTTGTATTGTTCCACCACCTCGCTGTACATCTTACAGTGACACGGATCGCCGGTGTGCGTCCCAAAAAATGACACCCTATTCCCTTTATAGTGCACTACTACCCATAGGCACAGGTCAAAAGTAGTGCACTATATAGGGTAATAGGGAGCCGTTTTGGGACGTAGTCGGTTGTCTTTTTATATATGCATGGTATTGGTAGCCTACCAGGACTTTTGAGACGGTCCCTTGGCAAACACCTTGATGGGAAGATTTAGCACTTTCTCTCTTTGTACTATGCACAGCTACTATACTACTACCACCTTGTTGATTCTGTTCAGACACGGGTTCAAATATACTTCAAGCGTTTGCTCTGGCCTGTCTGGAGTGCCAGATGGGCGGGGTTTGTGGGTTTTTTTTTGTGACTGTTCCATTGGTTCCGTTGCTCCAGGCAAGCTCAATCAAGCCCAGATACAGTCTTTTGAAATGATTTCCCCATGTCTGATTCTGATATCACTATCCCCCCAAACTATGTTACTTGAACTTATGTTTGTCAGATTAACTCTAGATGTTTACTACATTGTGTATATGTAAATAACACAGAACACGAAGAATAAAATCTACAAATAAAATAACTATTAAATAAATAAAAAACAGATTTTAATGAAAGCTTCTATCACGGTCACTTGTGTGTATTATGTCACCCTCTGGTCATGCTACCACTGAATAAAACTATAAACTATCACATCAATGAATAAATAAATTGTTATTTTCCCCCCCCAAATGTATCATGTGGATGAATAAAACTGGAGTTTATTAAAATAAAAAAAGAGATACATTTTAAACAGAATATGACGTGTTAAAAATGGAAATAATCAAATGACCTCCGAACTACCTGTACATGTAAACGGTTTTCTGTTTTGAGTGAAACAAGTGCTTTGCTATTTTTCTTCAGTTCCCTGCGGCGACACTGGAAAAAAAAATAAGAGGTCTGTATGAAATTCTGTTCTTTGTCGACACAAGTTTTTTTTGTTACAAATAAACTCAAGTGAAAAAAATAATAATGTTGGTGCTTCTGCTTGTGTTTAGAGGTTAGTAATGATGATGTGTGACTGTCAGAGAGGACTACGAGAAAGAGGGAGAGAGAGAGAGAATGGACCAGCATGTTTCTTTGTTCATGACAGAATGTTGTTTATTAGTTACCACCTGCAGTATTTTTCACAATTCATGGTATTGGTAGCCTACCAGGACTTTTGAGACGGTCCCTTGGCAAACACCTTGATGGGGAAGATTTAGCAAATTCTCCAAATGAAATACACAGCAGGTTTACAGTCCAACCCTCTTCCTGAAGATCTACTGTCCTGTTGGTTTACAGTCCAACCCTCTTCCTGGAGATCTACTGTCCTGTTGGTTTACAGTCCAACCCTCTTCCTGGCGATCTACTGTCCTGTAGGTTATCAGTCCAACCCTCTTCCTGGAGATCTACTGTCCTGTAGGTTTTCCGTCCAACCCTCTTCCTGGAGATCTACTGTCCTGTTGGTTTACAGTCCAACCCTCTTCCTGGAGATCTACTGTCCTGTTGGTTTACAGTCCAACCCTCTTCCTGGAGATCTACTGTCCTGTTGGTTTACAGTCCAACCCTCTTCCTGGAGATCTACTGTCCTGTAGGTTTTCAGTCCAACCCTCTTCCTGGAGATCTACTGTCCTGTAGGTTTACAGTCCAACCCTCTTCCTGGAGATCTACTGTCCTGTAAGTTTTCAGTCCAACCCTCTTCCTGGAGATCTACTGTCCTGTAGGTTTTCAGTCCAACCCTCTTCCTGGAGATGTACTGTCCTGTAGGTTATCAGTCCAACCCTCTTCCTGGAGATGTACTGTCCTGTAGGTTATCAGTCCAACCCTCTTCCTGGAGATGTACTGTCCAATTCTCCAAATGAAATATACAGCTGCTGTGATGTGCAGTGAAGTTGACTCTTCTGGGTGTTAGAGCTGATGTCTCGTAACCACGAGGTTGTGGGCTTCAACAATTATCATTGTCACATATACCAGAAGAACTGGCTGTGATATCAGAGAGGTTGTGGGCTTCAACAATTATCATTGTCACATATACCAGAAGAACTGGCTGTGATATCAGAGAGGTTGTGGGCTTCAACAATTATCATTGTCACATATACCAGAAGAACTGGCTGTGATATCAGAGAGGTTGTGGGCTTCAACAATTATCATTGTCACATATACCAGAAGAACTGGCTGTGATATCAGAGAGGTTGTGGGCTTCAACAAATATCATTGTCACCTATACCAGAAGAACTGGCTGTGATATCAGAGAGGTTGTGGGCTTCAACAATTATCATTGTCACCTATACCAGAAGAACTGGCTGTGATATCAGAGAGGTTGTGGGCTTCAACAATTATCATTGTCACATATACCAGAAGAACTGGTTGTGATATCAGAGAGGTTGTGGGCTTCAACAATTATCATTGTCACATATACCAGAAGAACTGGTTGTGATATCAGAGAGGTTGTGGGCTTCAACAATTATCATTGTCACATATACCAGAAGAACTGGTTGTGATATCAGAGAGGTTGTGGGCTTCAACAATTATCATTGTCACATATACCAGAAGAACTGGCTGTGATATCAGAGAGGTTGTGGGCTTCAACAATTATCATTGTCACATATACCAGAAGAACTGGCTGTGATATCAGAGAGGTTGTGGGCTTCAATAATTATCATTGTCACCTATACCAGAAGAACTGGCTGTGATATCAGAGAGGTTGTGGGCTTCAACAATTATCATTGTCACATATACCAGAAGAACTGGCTGTGATATCAGAGAGGTTGTGGGCTTCAACAATTATCATTGTCACCTATACCAGAAGAACTGGCTGTGATATCAGAGAGGTTGTGGGCTTCAACAATTATCATTGTCACCTATACCAGAAGAACTGGCTGTGATATCAGAGAGGTTGTGGGCTTCAACAATTATCATTGTCACATATACCAGAATAACTGGTTGTGATATCAGAGAGGTTGTGGGCTTCAACAATTATCATTGTCACATATACCAGAAGAACTGGCTGTGATATCAGAGAGGTTGTGGGCTTCAACAATTATCATTGTCACCTATACCAGAAGAACTGGCTGTGATATCAGAGAGGTTGTGGGCTTCAACAATTATCATTGTCACCTATACCAGAAGAACTGGCTGTGATATCAGAGAGGTTGTGGGCTTCAACAATTATCATTGTCACCTATACCAGAAGAACTGGCTGTGATATCAGAGAGGTTGTGGGCTTCAACAATTATCATTGTCACATATACCAGAATAACTGGTTGTGATATCAGAGAGGTTGTGGGCTTCAACAATTATCATTGTCACATATACCAGAAGAACTGGCTGTGATATCAGAGAGGTTGTGGGCTTCAACAATTATCATTGTCACATATACCAGAAGAACTGGCTGTGATATCAGAGAGGTTGTGGGCTTCAACAATTATCATTGTCACATATACCAGAAGAACTGGCTGTGATATCAGAGAGGTTGTGGGCTTCAACAATTATCATTGTCACATATACCAGAAGAACTGGCTGTGATATCAGAGAGGTTGTGGGCTTCAACAATTATCATTGTCACCTATACCAGAAGAACTGGCTGTGATATCAGAGAGGTTGTGGGCTTCAACAATTATCATTGTCACATATACCAGAAGAACTGGCTGTGATATCAGAGAGGTTGTGGGCTTCAACAATTATCATTGTCACCTATACCAGAATAACTGGCTGTGATATCAGAGAGGTTGTGGGCTTCAACAATTATCATTGTCACCTATACCAGAAGAACTGGCTGTGATATCAGAGAGGTTGTGGGCTTCAACAATTATCATTGTCACCTATACCAGAAGAACTGGCTGTGATATCAGAGAGGTTGTGGGCTTCAACAATTATCATTGTCACATATACCAGAAGAACTGGCTGTGATATCAGAGAGGTTGTGGGCTTCAACAATTATCATTGTCACATATACCAGAAGAACTGGCTGTGATATCAGAGAGGTTGTGGGCTTCAACAATTATCATTGTCACCTATACCAGAATAACTGGCTGTGATATCAGAGAGGTTGTGGGCTTCAACAATTATCATTGTCACCTATACCAGAAGAACTGGCTGTGATATCAGAGAGGTTGTGGGCTTCAACAATTATCATTGTCACCTATACCAGAAGAACTGGCTGTGATATCAGAGAGGTTGTGGGCTTCAACAATTATCATTGTCACATATACCAGAAGAACTGGCTGTGATATCAGAGAGGTTGTGGGCTTCAACAATTATCATTGTCACATATACCAGAAGAACTGGCTGTGATATCAGAGAGGTTGTGGGCTTCAACAATTATCATTGTCACCTATACCAGAATAACTGGCTGTGATATCAGAGAGGTTGTGGGCTTGGGAAGGACACATTTTGAAGACAGTTGTTCTGAATGCTAGTTTGCAACGTTGCAGATAATGGAAGAAAAATTAGGAGGAAAAACTGCTGCCAACATACTAACTCAACTCTAGCCACTTTAATAATGGAAAAATTGATGTAATAAATGTCTCCACCGGGTCTCCATCCCTGATTTACACCAGGTCTCCATCCCTGATTTACACCGGGTCTCCATCCCTGATTTACACCGGGTCTCCATCCCTGATTTACACCGGGTCTCCATCCCTGATTTACACCGGGTCTCCATCCCTGATTTACACCGGGTCTCCATCCCTGATTTACACCGGGTCTCCATCCCTGATTTACACCGGGTCTCCATCCCTGATTTACACCGGGTCTCCATCCCTGATTTACACCGGGTCTCCATCCCTGATTTACACCGGGTCTCACCGGGTCTCCATCCCTAATTTACACTGGGTCTCCATCCCTGATTTACACCGGGTCTCCATCCCTAATTTACACTGGGTCTCCATCCCTAATTTACACCGGGTCTCCATCCCTGATTTACACCGGGTCTCCATCCCTAATTTACACTGGGTCTCCATCCCTAATTTACAACGGGTCTCCATCCCTAATTTACACCGGGTCTCCATCCCTGATTTACACCGGGTCTCCATCCCTAATTTACACCGGGTCTCCATCCCTAATTTACAACGGGTCTCCATCCCTAATTTACACCGGGTCTCCATCCCTGATTTACACCGGGTCTCCATCCCTAATTTACACCGGGTCTCCATCCCTGATTTACACCGGGTCTCCATCCCTGATTTACACCGGGTCTCACCGGGTCTCCATCCCTAATTTACACCGGGTCTCCATCCCTGATTTACACCAGGTCTCCATCCCTGATTTACACTGGTTCTCCATCCCTAATTTACACTGGGTCTCCATCCCTGATTTACAACGGGTCTCCATCCCTGATTGAACTATTATTTTGTAAAAAAGACAAGCCCTGGTGATAAAAACTGCCATCGTCATGGAGACAGAGGACATGTAGGTGTAGCCCATCTATCTGAAGCTGTCTATCCCAAAATAATTTGGCATGTTGCTGCCGTGGCAACATACAATTTGTCACAATTTTTTTTTGTTTTTTTGTCCGGACAACATCAGATACATGGGCTACATAGAGTAAGACAGAGGAGCGCTGTTTCGCTTGCTCGGGTGCTTTCTCCGGGGGAAATGTCTTTCAGCCACTGGCGAATTGAAGGAAAATTGGCGGGTGCACATTGCAGTGTTCGGATATTGGAATCATTTTGGGATGAAGAACCTACTTTTTGAAGGGATTTGTTTGACGATCAGATGAAAACATAATCATGACTGGTTGTGTTCGTGACATGAAATGGTAATACATCTTTACGGTTAAATGACATATTTATTATAAAACCCTTTTTTTTTTAAATGAGCACGCAGAGGAGCAGGGGGCCTTAGACTGGCCTTAGACTGTCACTAGAGACAGGTCCGCCCCTGCCTGCACCAGACCCACCTGCTCACCCACATCTCCAGCGCCCGCATCACTCAGCCACATGGTCTCAAACTGAACCATTTCGTTTCTCTCCCGTCACCCACACATTTTCAACATTTAGATAACGAAGCGTTTCACCGTTCCATTGTATTAACTACGGAGGATTGGCTGATTTAGAGTTTTTTAAAGTTACTTTTCTCATCAGTCATCTTTAAATAACGTTGTCGTCCAACCCATCAGATATCTCACGCCACCCACATACCATGTCTTGCAAATATGCAGACAGACGGATTAAAAGTCAAATGTACATTGTCCACCGCCCATAACTTTGGAACTTTACAGCGTTCCCAGAAGGCGTGGATTATTGAGTCATTGTTCGTTTACAGATGACTCTGCCGTTGTGCTGTAGAATTTGGTCATTTTGTTTTATGTAATAAATTATATTCATTCGTTTATACTGGATTAAACATACATTTTCGTTAACTGTAATTGTGTTAGTTATGTTCCAGCATTCCTTCCATCTTGTGCCAATATCAGTTATTTTTAAGTCTTGGTTCCAATAGTTTTAAAAAATGTACTAAGAGATTGTCAGTTGGATATGCTCTCTGCAAGGTTTTCTATATCTTACCTATCATGTGAATATCCTTTTCTTACTCAAATTGGATTCCCTCAAGATTGCTGTGACGCCCAAAAGACTTCAAATCCGACATTTCTTGATATGAAACTTTGAAATTGCATGATTTAGAAAATAACTATCATTGGTCAGTCCAAAATTGCTTTTTAATTATGTCTTGGAAATACATGTATTTCCTATTACCAAGTAATTTACGGTTTCTGTTGCCTGTAGTTTTAAGGGAAAATGTATCGGTGAAATCCCGAAAAGCTATCCGGAAAGGATTGTTTCATAGGGTGATGTTTTGTAGGGAGTGATTTTGGTTCTTGTAGAATGTTTCATTGTCTTCCATATTGTTGTAGTGTTCTTAACTATGACGTTGTCAATGTTCTAAATTGTATCCTTTGAAAACAGAAACGTGAAAAGGGGATGAGTATCTTCAACATGTGCCCATTGTTCCGCTTTAGCGCATTTAACTGTAAAAACCCTGGGTGGCAAATCGGTACAATTCCAAATCTGGAAGGTTAAAACCACCCTCAGATTTAGGAGGATGAAAAATTGGCTTTATTGTTCTATGAGTTTTATTAGCCCATATAGTCTTATGACGGAGTATACTTTTTTTTTTTTTTAAAGAATGTCTTCGGTGGGGTAATTGGTGTTACCGAGAAAAAATATAACAACTTTCGGAGCCATACCATTCTGAAGAGGTTTATTCTACTAAGATTTATGGGAAGATTGTTCCATTTAATCAGATCTGCTTTCATATTGTTAAGTAATGGGATAAAGTTATCTTTATAATATATATGTTGTCACCAGGGTTGGGGAGTAACGGATTACATGTAACGGCCTTTGCATTTACGGGATTACAAAGAAATGTAACTGTAATCCGTTACATTACCAGCTAAAAAATATTGTAATCAGATTACAGATACTTTTGCAAAACTAGATGATTACTTTGAGGATTACTTTTAAATTCAGAAAGGGTGTTTGCGAGAAAAAAAAACATATTTGACACTTCAATGACATTCAAATTAGAATTGGGGGGGGGAAAGGCGCAAATTTAAGTTTGTTCCACCTGAGCTAGTTTGACCCCAAGTCAGAGACCACTATGATGATACACTAAATGATGACCACCAATCAGAGACCACTATGATGACACACCAAATGATGACCACCAATCAGAGACCACTATGATGACACACCAAATTATGACCACCAATCAGAGACCACTACGATGACACACCAAATGTGTTTGATCAATCGCGGGAAAAGAGCAGGAATAGGCTTTTGTAGACTACAGTCCAAGCTACTGTATGTCTTCCAATGGTGTGACTGCTGTCGGCATCCAAAGATTATCCAACTTGAATAAACGCTTGGAGGTAAGGATGACGGCGGTGGTGTAGTCTACGGTGATACGGATATCACTTATTATTGATATCTACATAGCGCATTGATGTGAATCACACTGCTGCTCTCTCATTTAGCTATTTGCGCCTTACGGATTGTGGTTGTTGTGGATATCTGTTCACAAATCTAAATGTGTATTTGAAACCAATAATGGTTGAATTCTAGAAGTTTAAACTCCCTATCAATCGTTATTTTTGGAACCAGTGGACAGACAAATGCGCTGTTGCAACAGCTGCTTAGTGCGGATCCCAGCCTATGGAATAAAAGTGTGGGCTTTTATTGCTCAATCTAATTCATGCTGATCAAACATGTACATATAATGGACACGTGCTCAATCTCACACTTTTGATTGGTTTAAAGGGTACTATGTAGTTGCTACATCCACTTTTGGATTTATACATTTATATATATATATACACACACATACAGTTCAAGTCCAAAGTTTACATACACCTCAGCCAAATACATTTAAACTCAGTTTTTCACAATTCCTAACATTCAATCCTAGTAAAAATTCCGTCTTAGGTCAGTTAGGATCACCACTTCATTTTAAGAATGTGAAATGTCAGAATAAAATTTGAGAGAATTATTTATTTCAGGTTTTATTTATTTCATCACATTCTCAGTGGGTCAGAAGTTTACATACACTCAATGAATGTTTGGTAGCATTACCTTTACATTATTTAACTTGAGTCAAATGTTTCAGGGAGCCTTCCACAAGCTTCCCACAATGAGTTGGGTGAATTTTGGCCCATTCCTCCTGACAGAGTTGGTGTAACTGAGTCAGGTTTGTAAGCCTCCTTGCTCGCACACGCTTTTTCAGTTCTGCCCACAAATTTTCTATGTGATTGAGGTCAGGGCTTTGTGATGGCCACTCCAATACCTTGACTTTGTTATCCTTAAGCCATTTTGCCACAACTTTGGAAGTATGCTTGGGGTTATTGTCCATTGAAGACCCATTTGCGACCAAGCTTTAACTTCTGATGTCTTGAGATGTTGCTTTAATATATCCACATAATTTTCCTGCCTCATGATGCCATCTATTTTGTGAAGTGCACCAGTCCCTCCTGCAGCAAACACCCCCACAACATGATGCTGCCACCACCATGCTTCACGGTTGGGATGGTGTTCTTCGGCTTGCAAGCCTCCGCATTTTTCATCTTAACATAACGATGATCATTATGGCCAACCAGTTCTAGTTTTGTTTCATCAGACCAGAGAACATTTCTCCAAAAAGCACGATCTTTGTCCCCATGTGCAGTTGCAAACTGTAGTCTGGCTTTTTTATGGTGGTTTTGGAGCAGTGGCTTCTTCCTTGCTGAGCAGCCTTTCAGGTTATGTCGATATAGGACTCGTTTTACTGTGGATATAGATACTTTTGTACCTGTTTCCTCCAGAATCTTCACAAGGTTCTTTGCTAAATCTATGGGTAACTCATCATAAGAAGGTTCATGTCCATTCTAGAATTGTAATTCCTAATTCTATGGGTAACTCATCATAAGCAGGTTCATTCTAGAATTGTAATTCCTAATTCTATGGCTAACCCATCATAAGCAGGTTCATGTCCATTCTAGAATTGTAATTCCTAATTCTATGGGTAACTCATCATAAGCAGGTTCATTCTAGAATTGTAATTCCTAATTCTATGGCTAACCCATCATAAGCAGGTTCATGTCCATTCTAGAATTGTAATTCCTAATTCTATGGCTAACCCATCACAAGCAGGTTAATGTCCATTCTAGAATTGTAATTCCTAATTCTATGGGTAACTCATCATAAGCAGGTTAATGTCCATTCTAGTATTGTAATTCCTAATTCTATGGGGGGGGGGGCGACCTCCAGGTTGAGAAGTTGCCTTCCATCCAAGAGGTTATGGGTTCAAACCCCCATCTCTTCTGCTTTAGTAGACTTTTCTGTGAACGTCGATGTCAAAAAATGACAAAAAGGAAGTGTATTGAGAGTGAAGGAGTCTATGGCTCTGGCATAAGGATCTCCTCCCCAAAGCACAGGGCTGTATTGAGAGTGAAGGAGTCTATGGCTCTGGCATAAGGATCTCCTCCCCAAAGCACAGGGCTGTAGGTTTGAACCCAGTTCTGTCTCTCTATCATGGGTTGTCTTCACACGTAGGACCCTGCTGCAGAGCCAGCCAAGGCTGCTGGGATTGGCTGTTACACATAGGACTCTGCTGCAGAGCCAGCCAAGGCTGCTGGGATTGGCTGTCACATGTAAACTGTCTATAAGGGAGCGATAAACGTGAGTGGTCAATCCTGTGGTTCCGGAACAGTTTTAGCCTATTAAAAATACTGAGCTTTTTCCAGACCTTTTTCTCCTGAGTACAGCAGTGGTTCAGTAGAGAAAACAACACGTCCATCCCTGTCGGTGTCCCTGCCCAGCCAGGTCAACTGTGATACGAGTCCATATTCCCTGTCAGTGTCCCTGCACAGCCAGGTCAACTGTGATACGAGTCCATATTCCCTGTCAGTGTCCCTGCACAGCCAGGTCAACTGTGATACGAGTCCGTATTCCCTGTCGGTGTCCCTGCACAGCCAGGTCAACTGTGATACGAGTCCGTATTCCCTGTCGGTGTCCCTGCCCAGCCAGGTCAACTGTGATACGAGTCCGTATTCCCTGTCGGTGTCCCTGCACAGCCAGGTCAACTGTGATACGAGTCCGTATTCCCTGTCGGTGTCCCTGCACAGCCAGGTCAACTGTGATACGAGTCCATATTCCCTGTCAGTGTCCCTGCACAGCCAGGTCAACTGTGATACGAGTCCGTATTCCCTGTCGGTGTCCCTGCCCAGCCAGGTCAACTGTGATACGAGTCCATATTCCCTGTCAGTGTCCCTGCACAGCCAGGTCAACTGTGATACGAGTCCGTATTCCCTGTCGGTGTCCCTGCCCAGCCAGGTCAACTGTGATACGAGTCCGTATTCCCTGTCAGTGTCCCTGCACAGCCAGGTCAACTGTGATACGAGTCCGTATTCCCTGTCAGTGTCCCTGTCTGAGGACGTCAGGAAATGACATGGAACCCGGCCACTACTGGCAACAGTGAGCGATGTTACCTTCAAAGTAGGTTTTAATCTGCCTCTGATTCCAAAAGTTGCACGTTTGAATCCAGCAATATAAAGTTGTTTTTTAATATTTTTTGTTTTAAACCTATGCCAAACATTAACCCTTACCATTCGGAGTTATTGCCCCAACTTAAACATAACATAAAACATTTAGAGTTAATGCCTAACGTTAATATCCTAAAACACTTTGAAATTTGAGAAACATCTGTGAGAGCTGGAACCACACTGATCAACCCTGTCCCGGCAACCCTACACTTCAAAACAAAAAGCCAATAGCTCCTTTACACCTGGAGCAGATCTCTGACGACATTTATCATGAAGAAATGGGGAGGGGCCAAAACTGACAAGCTCAAGACTTGAACCTAGCTTGAGAGTGAGTGACAGCCTCAGGACTCTGGCATCTCTGTCTGGGGGTGCTCCATAAGAAAGGAGTTGTAGGCTCCAACCCTGAGCAAGGCTCTCTGGAGCATGGTTGGAGGTTCTAACCCCAGTCAAGGCTCTGGAGCACGATTGTAGGTTCTAACCCCAGTCAAGGCTCTGGAGTATAGTGTTAGGTTCTAACCCCAGTCAAGGCTCTGGAGCTCACTCCTGCCTCGTCAAATCATTCTACTATACAACACGCTCACTCCTGCCTCATCAAATCATTCACTCTACCTATACAACACGCTCACTCCTGCCTCGTCAAATCATTCACTCTACCTTTACAACATCACGCTCACTCCTGCCTCGTCAAATCATTCACTCTACCTTTACAACATCACGCTCACTCCTGCCTCATCAAATCATTCATTCTACTATACAACATCACGCTCACTCCTGCCTCATCAAATCATTCATTCTACTATACATCACGCTCACTCCTGCCTCATCGCTCACTCCTGCCTCATCGCTCACTCCTGCCTCATCGCCCACTCCTGCCTCATCAAATTATTCATTCTACCTATACAACACGCTCACTCCTGCCTCATCGCTCACTCCTGCCTCATCGCTCACTCCTGCCTCATCAAATCATTCATTCTACCTATACAACACGCTCACTCCTGCCTCATCGCTCACTCCTGCCTCATCGCTCACTCCTGCCTCATCAAATCATTCATTCTACTATACAACAACACGCTCACTCCTGCCTCATCAAATCATTCATTCTACTATACAACACGCTCACTCCTGCCTCATCAAATCATTCACTCTACCTATACAACACGCTCACTCCTGCCTCGTCAAATCATTCATTCTACTATACAGCACGCTCACTCCTGCCTCGTCAAATCATTCATTCTACTATACAGCACGCTCACTCCTGCCTCGTCAAATCATTCATTCTAGTATACAGCACGCTCACTCCTGCCTCATCGCTCGCTCCTGCCTCATCAAATCAATAATTCTACTATACAACAACACGCTCACTCCTGCCTCATCAAATCATTCATTCTACTATACAACACGCTCACTCCTGCCTCATCAAATCATTCACTCTACCTATACAACACGCTCACTCCTGCCTCGTCAAATCATTCATTCTACTATACAGCACGCTCACTCCTGCCTCGTCAAATCATTCATTCTACTATACAGCACGCTCACTCCTGCCTCGTCAAATCATTCATTCTAGTATACAGCACGCTCACTCCTGCCTCATCGCTCGCTCCTGCCTCATCAAATCAATAATTCTACTATACAACAACACGCTCACTCCTGCCTCATCAAATCATTCATTCTACTATACAACAACACGCTCACTCCTGTCTCGTCAAATCATTCATTCTACCTATACAACACGCTCACTCCTGCCTCATCAAATCATTCATTCTACCTATACAACACGCTCACTCCTGCCTCGTCAAATCATTCACTCTACCTATACAACACGCTCACTCCTGCCTCGTCAAATCATTCACTCTACTATACAACACGCTCACTCCTGCCTCGTCAAATCATTAATTCTACCTATACAACACGCTCACTCCTGCCTCGTCAAATCATTCATTCTACCTATACAACACGCTCACTCCTGCCTCATCAAATCATTCATTCTACTATACAACACGCTCACTCCTGCCTCGTCAAATCATTCATTCTGACTATACAACAACACGCTCACTCCTGCCTCATCAAATCATTCATTCTACCTATACAACACGCTCACTCCTGCCTCGTCGCTCACTCCTGCCTCGTCGCTCACTCCTGCCTCGTCGCTCACTCCTGCCTCGTCAAATCATTCATTCTACTATACAACATCACGCTCACTCCTGCCTCATCGCTCCCTCCTGCCTCATCGCTCCCTCCTGCCTCATCGCTCCCTCCTGCCTCATCGCTCCCTCCTGCCTCGTCAAATCATAACAAACAAAGCAGGACATGGAAGTTATTTATTGGTTTCCTTACAGCAGTTAGCAATACTTTAAACTTTTTTGAAAGCCCCCAAAAATAAATAAAAATATTAAATTAAATAATTAGATCACCGTGTTTTTATTCAACACAGCGACAGTAGCAACTCTGGTTGCTTCCTCTTCTCGTCTCCTTTTTCCTCAACCCCCTCGACTTAATCTGCACTGATCTGGCAAGACCCAGACAAATTAAAGCAATGTCAAAAACGGTCCGATGTCTTTCGCGTGTTCGCCTTCGCCTGTCCAGTCCTTTCGGGGTCAGTGTGAAATGGAGGATACAAGGAAAGGAGACGAGTATACAAGGAAATGAGGAGAGGAAGCCGCTCTGAGAGTATGGAGACGCGGCCGAGGAGAAGAAGTAGCAGAAGACAGCTGACATGCGGAGAGGGAAAACACTGGGACAGCCTCCCAAATAGCACCTTATTCCCTTATAGAAGTGCACTACTTTTAAACCAGGGCCCAGTATATAGGGAATAGGGTGCCATTTGGGCCACAGGCTGGGACTGGGGATGCATTCATATTAAAAAATAAATCCTCATGTGGATTACAACAGATTCCTAATCCTCATGTAGATTACAACAGATTCCAAATCCTCATGTAGATTACAACAGATTCCAAATCCTCATGTAGATTACAACAGATTCCTAATCCTCATGTAGATACAACAGATTCCAAATCCTCATGTAGACACAACAGATTCCAAATCCTCATGTAGATTACAACAGATTCCAAATCCTCATGTAGATTACAACAGATTCCAAATCCTCATGTAGATTACAACAGATTCCAAATCCTCATGTAGATTACAACAGATTCCAAATCCTCATGTAGACACAACAGATTCCAAAACGTTACTGTATTGTAGGCTTGTTTAGAAGAAGAAGAAGCTCCGTTTGTTTTTGTAAATTAAATATACAAAGAAAAACATGTTTGTCTTTTTATTATAAAAAAAAAAAAAACGCAACTCAGGTGACAAATATTTGTTGTTGTTGTTTTGAATTCCCTGACTTATGAGAAAGCACTGGGTAACCACCACAACGCGCATGATAACCTTTCTTCAGGACAATACAGTCCAATCAAAATGGTCCTCTGCCCAGCCCTCTTTCCTACCCCCCCCCCCCGACACACACACACACACACACACACACCTTCACATCCTACAGCTACACCCACGCACACATACATCAGTGCATTCATTTGTCATCACTCCATCCACCTCTCCACCCCTCTATCATTTCCCTTTAGGGCTGCGGGGCTCCCATGTGCTCTGGCTGGCGGTAAGGAGGCCTGGGAGGGCCACATAGTCTTTCTGGAAACGGGAGTTGGGCGTTCTCTGTCTCTTCCTCTCTCCCTGGGTTGTGAAGAAGGCGTCCTGGAAACGCATGCTGGAGGCTGTCGACTGGAGAGAAGGAGAGAGGAGAGAAGGAGAGGGAGGAGAGAGAGGAGAGAGGAGAGAAGGAGATGGAGGAGAGAAGGAGAGGGAGGAGAGAAGGAGATGGAGGAGAGAAGGAGAGGGAGGAGAGAAGGAGAGAAGGAGATGGAGGATAGAAGGAGAGGGAGGATAGAAGGAGAGAGAGGAGAGAAGGAGAGGGAGGAGAGAGAGGAGAGAGGAGAGAAGGAGAGAGAGGAGAGAAGGATAGAAGGAGAGAGGAGAGAAGGAGAGGGAGGATAGAAGGAGAGGGAGGAGAGAGAGAAGGAGAGGGAGGATAGAAGGAGAGGGAGGAGAGAGAGGAGAGAAGGAGAGAGAGGAGAGAAGGAGAGAGAGGAGAGAAGGAGAGAGGAGAGAAGGAGAGGGAGGATAGATGAGAGGGAGGAGAGAAGGAGAGAAGGAGAGAGAGGAGAGAGGAGAGAAGGAGAGGGAGGATAGAAGGAGAGAATGAGAGGGAGGAGAGGGAGGAGAGAAGGAGATGGAGGAGAGAAGGAGAGGGAGGAGAGAAGGAGAGGGAGGAGAGAAGGAGAGGAAGGAGAGAAGGAGAGGGAGGAGAGAAGGAGAGGGAGGAGAGAAGGAGAGGGAGGAGAGGGAGGAGAGAAGGAGAGGGAGGAGAGAAGGAGAGGGAGGAGAGAAGGAGAGGGAGGAGAGGGAGGAGAGAAGGAGAGGGAGGAGAGAGAGGAGAGAAGAAGATAAACATACAGGTACAAATGTGGTACATAGAGTCAGAGTCCATACAGTCAGTCTAGTATAGTAGATACAGTCAGTCTAGTATAGTAGATACAGTCAGTCTAGTATAGTAGATACAGTCAGTCTAGTACAGTAGATACAGTCAGTTTAGTACAGTAGATACAGTCAGTCTAATATAGTAGATAGATCAGAGTCTATACAGTCTAGTATAGTATATAGATCAATGTCTATACAGTCTAGTATAGTATATAGGTCCGAGTCCCTAGTCAGTCTAGTATAGTATATAGATCAGAGTCCATACAGTCAGTCTAGTAGTATAGTATATAGATCAGAGTCCATACAGTCAGTCTAGTATAGTATATACAGTCAGTCTAGTATAGTATATATCTATTTTCTACAATGCTGCCATCATAGAAATATGTTGTACCAGTCAAATTGCCAGGATTATATTTCCAGGGTTAGAGATTCCTAGACAACTCTATAGATTATATTTCCAGGGTTAGAGATTCCTAGACAACTCTATAGATTATATTTCCAGGGTTAGAGACTCCTAGACAACTATATATATATATATACACACACAAAAGTATGTGGACACCCCTTCAAATTAGTGGATTATATTTCAACCACACCCCTTCCTGACAGATGTATAAAATCAAGCACTCAGTCATGCAATCTCCATAGACAAACAGTGTCAGTAAAATGGCCTTACTGAAGAGCTCAGTGACTTTCAAACGTGTCACTGTCATAGGATGCCACCTTTCCAACAAGTCAGTTTGTCAAATGTCTGCTCTGCTAGAGCTGCCCCCCGGTCAACTGTAAGTGCTGATATTGTGAAGTGGAAACGTCTAGGAGCAACAACGGCTCAGTCGTGAAGTGGTAGGCCGGCCATACAAGCTCACAGAGCGGGACCGCAGAGTGCTGAAGCGCGTAAACATCGTCTGTCCTCGGTTGCAACACTCACTACCGAGTTCCAAACCGGCCCTAGATCAACGTCAGCACAATAACTGTTGGTTATGGGTTTCCATGGCAGAGCAGCCGCACACAAGCCTAAGATCACCGTGCACAATGCCAAGTGTCGACTGGAGTGGTGTAAAGCTCAACGCCATTGGACTCTGGAGCAGTGGAATCGCATTCTCTGGAGTGATGAATCATGCTTCACCATTTGGCAGTCCGATGGACGAATCTGGGTTTGGCGGAAGCCAGGAGAACAATACCTGTCCCAATGCACTGGAAAGTTTGGTGGAGGAGGAATAATGGTCTGGGGCTGTTTTTCATGGTTCGGGTCCCTTAGTTCCAGTGAAGGGAATTCTCTTAATGCTACAGCATACAATGACATTCTAGACGATTCTGTGCATCCAACTTTGTGACAAAGGTTTGGGGAAGGCCCTTTCCTGTTTCAGCATGACAATGCCCCCGTGCACAAAGCGAGGTCCATACAGAAATAGTTTGTTGAGATCGATGTGGAAGAACTTTACTGGCCTGCACATAGCCCTGACCTTAACCCCATTGAATAGCTTTAGAGATGAATTGAAACACTGACTGCGAGCCAGGCCTAATCGCCCAACCTCACTAATGCTGTTGTGGCTGAATGGAAGCAAGTCCCCGCAGCAATGTTCCAACATCTAGTGGAAAGCCTTCCCAGAAGAGTGGAGGATGTTATAGCAGCAATGTTCCAACATCTAGTGGAAAGCCTCCCCAGAAGAGTGGAGGCTGTTATAGCAGCAAAGTTCCAACATCTAGTGGAAAACCTTCCCAGAAGAGTGGAGGCTGTTATAGCAGCAATGTTCCAACATCTAGTGGAAAACCTTCCCAGAAGAGCGGAGGCTGTTATAGCAGCAAAGGGGGGGACCAACTCCATATTAATACCCATGATTTTGGAATGAGCTGTTCGACGAGCAGGTGTCCACATACTTTTGGTCATGTAGTGTATAATAGCATCGTATCACACTCTAAACAACACAGGACCACACAGGCCAGTAGATGTTCAGCGAGGGCAGTACTTACGAGTCGCCCTTTCACCTTTTTGGGAAGGTCTTCATCCAGAGTATAGACATCCTCTCGCTTAGCCACCACCTGGGAACCATCCTCAAACTCCACCTGGGAAACCACACACACACACACACACACACACACACATACAGACACACACACACACACACACACACACACACAGACACAGAGACATACATACATATACACACACACACACACTTATTAATTCACATCAATTTATTCTGTGGATATTATATAATCCAGTTATATTCAGTTTCTGTCCATAAATGTGATTATTTATTTCTACACATTTCATGGTTAGATGAAATGTTGATTTAATATCTGACCACTACTTAATACTAATGTTAAGTTACTATCAAAGCTATTAAACCTTCTGTCTATCCATCTACCTATTAAAGTTATTAAATATGATTAAACCTCCATCTACCTATTAAAGTTATTACATATCATTAAACCTCCATCTACCTATTAAAGTTATTAAATATTATTAAACCTCCATCTACCTATTAAAGTTATTAAATATTATTAAACCTCCATCTACCTATTAAAGTTATTACATATCATTAAACCTCCATCTACCTATTAAAGTTATTAAATATTATTAAACCTCCATCTACCTATTAAAGTTATTAAACCTCCATCTACCTATTAAAGTTATTACATATCATTAAACCTCCATCTACCTATTAAAGTTATTAAATATTATTAAACCTCCATCTACCTCTTAAAGTTATTAAATATTATTAAACCTCCATCTACCTATTAAAGTTATTAAATATTATTAAACCTCCATCTACCTATTAAAGTTATTAAACCTCCATCTACCTATTAAAGTTATTACATATCATTAAACCTCCATCTACCTATTAAAGTTATTAAATATTATTAAACCTCCATCTACCTATTAAAGTTATTAAATATTATTAAACCTCCATCTACCTATTAAAGTTATTACATATCATTAAACCTCCATCTACCTATTAAAGTTATTACATATCATTAAACCTCCATCTACCTCTTAAAGTTATTAAATATTATTAAACCTCCATCTACCTATTAAAGTTATTAAATATGATTAAACCTCCATCTACCTCTTAAAGTTATTAAATATTATTAAACCTCCATCTACCTATTAAAGTTATTAAATATGATTAAACCTCCATCTACCTATTAAAGTTATTAAATATTATTAAACCTCCATCTACCTATTAAAGTTATTACATATGATTAAACCTCCATCTACCTATTAAAGTTATTACATATCATTAAACCTCCATCTACCTATTAAAGTTATTACATATCATTAAACCTCCATCTACCTATTAAAGTTATTACATATCATTAAACCTCCATCTACCTATTAAAGTTATTAAATATTATTAAACCTCCATCTACCTATTAAAGTTATTAAACCTCCATCTACCTATTAAAGTTATTACATATCATTAAACCTCTATCTACCTATTACAGTTATTAAATATTATTAAACCTCCTTCTACCTCATAAAGTTAATAAATTTTATTAAACCTCCATCTACCTATTAAAGTTATTAAATATTATTAAACCTCCATCTACCTATTAAAGTTATTAAACCTCCATCTACCTATTAAAGTTATTACATATCATTAAACCTCCATCTACCTATTAAAGTTATTAAATATTATTAAACCTCCATCTACCTATTAAAGTTATTAAATATTATTAAACCTCCATCTACCTATTAAAGTTATTACATATCATTAAACCTCCATCTACCTATTAAAGTTATTACATATCATTAAACCTCCATCTACCTCTTAAAGTTATTAAATATTATTAAACCTCCATCTACCTATTAAAGTTATTAAATATGATTAAACCTCCATCTACCTCTTAAAGTTATTAAATATTATTAAACCTCCATCTACCTATTAAAGTTATTAAATATGATTAAACCTCCATCTACCTATTAAAGTTATTAAATATTATTAAACCTCCATCTACCTATTAAAGTTATTACATATGATTAAACCTCCATCTACCTATTAAAGTTATTACATATCATTAAACCTCCATCTACCTATTAAAGTTATTACATATCATTAAACCTCCATCTACCTATTAAAGTTATTAAAAGGACAATTTACACATTATAAAACCTCCCATCTGGCATCACTGAGCAGTACCTGCATCAGAGAGTGGTTTAGGCATACCTTAACCCACCTCTCTCCACCTTAACCCACCCCTCTCCACCTTAACCCACCCCTCTCCACCTTAACCCACCCCTCTCCACCTTAACCCACCCCTCTCCACCTTAACCCACCTATCTCTCCACCTTAACCCACCCCTCTCCACCTTAACCCACCTATCTCTCCACCTTAACCCACCTCTCTCCACCTTAACCCACCCCTCTCCACCTTAACCCACCCCTCTCCACCTTAACCCACCTATCTCTCCACCTTAACCCACCCCTCTCCACCTTAACCCACCCCTCTCCACCTTAACCCACCCCTCTCCACCTTAACCCACCTCTCTCTCTCCACCTTAACCCACCCCTCTCCACCTTAACCCACCTCTCTCTCTCCACCTTAACCCACCCCTCTCCACCTTAACCCACCTCTCTCTCTCCACCTTAACCCACCCCTCTCCACCTTAACCCACCCCTCTCCACCTTAACCCACCCCTCTCCACCTTAACCCACCCCTCTCCACCTTAACCCACCTCTCTCCACCTTAACCCACCCCTCTCCACCTTAACCCACCCCTCTCCACCTTAACCCACCTCTCTCTCTCCACCTTAACCCACCCCTCTCCACCTTAACCCACCTCTCTCTCTCCACCTTAACCCACCTCTCTCTCTCCACCTTAACCCACCTCTCTCTCTCCACCTTAACCCACCTCTCTCTCTCCACCTTAACCCACCCCTCTCCACCTTAACCCACCTCTCTCTCTCCACCTTAACCCACCCCTCTCCACCTTAACCCACCCCTCTCCACCTTAACCCACCCCTCTCCACCTTAACCCACCCCTCTCCACCTTAACCCACCCCTCTCCACCTTAACCCACCTATCTCTCCACCTTAACCCACCCCTCTCCACCTTAACCCACCCCTCTCCACCTTAACCCACCCCTCTCCACCTTAACCCACCTCTCTCTCTCCACCTTAACCCACCCCTCTCCACCTTAACCCACCTCTCTCTCTCCACCTTAACCCACCCCTCTCCACCTTAACCCACCTCTCTCTCTCCACCTTAACCCACCCCTCTCCACCTTAACCCACCCCTCTCCACCTTAACCCACCCCTCTCCACCTTAACCCACCTCTCTCCACCTTAACCCACCCCTCTCCACCTTAACCCACCCCTCTCCACCTTAACCCACCCCTCTCCACCTTAACCCACCTCTCTCTCTCCACCTTAACCCACCTCTCTCTCTCCACCTTAACCCACCTCTCTCTCTCCACCTTAACCCACCTCTCTCTCTCCACCTTAACCCACCTCTCTCTCTCCACCTTAACCCACCCCTCTCCACCTTAACCCACCTCTCTCTCTCCACCTTAACCCACCCCTCTCCACCTTAACCCACCCCTCTCCACCTTAACCCACCCCTCTCCACCTTAACCCACCCCTCTCCACCTTAACCCACCTCTCTCCACCTTAACCCACCCCTCTCCACCTTAACCCACCTCTCTCCACCTTAACCCACCTCTCTCTCCAACTTAACCCACCTCTCTCCACCTTAACCCACCTCTCTCTCCACCTTAACCCACCTCTCTCTCCACCTTAACCCACCTCTCTCTCCACCTTAACCCACCTCTCTCTCCACCTTAACCCACCTCTCTCTCCACCTTAACCCACCTCTCTCTCCACCTTAACCCACCTCTCTCCACCTTAACCCACCTCTCTCCACCTTAACCCACCTCTCTCCACCTTAACCCACCCCTCTCCACCTTAACCCACCCCTCTCCACCTTAACCCACCCCTCTCCACCTTAACCCACCCCTCTCCACCTTAACCCACCCCTCTCCACCTTAACCCACCTATCTCTCCACCTTAACCCACCCCTCTCCACCTTAACCCACCCCTCTCCACCTTAACCCACCCCTCTCCACCTTAACCCACCCCTCTCCACCTTAACCCACCCCTCTCCACCTTAACCCACCCCTCTCCACCTCAACCCACCTATCTCTCCACCTCAACCCACCTCTCTCCACCTTAACCCACCTCTCTCCACCTTAACCCACCTATCTCTCCACCTTAACCCACCCCTCTCCACCTTAACCCACCCCTCTCCACCTTAACCCACCTCTCTCCACCTTAACCCACCTCTCTCTCCACCTTAACCCACCTCTCTCTCCACCTTAACCCACCTCTCTCTCTCCACCTTAACCCACCTCTCTCTCCACCTTAACCCACCTCTCTCTCCACCTTAACCCACCTCTCTCTCCACCTCAACCCACCTCTCTCTCCACCTTAACCCACCTCTCTCTCCACCTTAACCCACCTCTCTCCACCTTAACCCACCTCTCTCCACCTTAACCCACCTCTCTCCACCTTAACCCACCTTAACCCATCTCTCCACCTTAACCCACCTCTCTCCACCTTAACCCACCTCTCTCCACCTTAACCCACCTCTCTCCACCACCCTCCACCTTAACCCACCTCTCTCCACCTTAACTCTCAACCCACCTTAACCAACCTCTCTCCACCTTAACCCACCTCTCTCCACCTTAACCCAATTCTCGTCACCTCAACCCACCTCTCTCCACCTTAACCCATCTCTCTCCACCTTAACCCACCCCTCTCCACCTCTCTCTCCACCTTAACCCACCTCTCTCCACCTCAACCCACCTCTCTCCACCTTAACCCACCTCTCTCCACCTTAACCCACCTCTCTCTACCTTAACCCACCTCTCCACCTCTCTCCACCTTAACCCATCTCTCTCCACCTTAACCCACCCCTCTCCACCTCTCTCCACCTTAACCCACCTCTCTCCACCTTAACCCACCTCTCTCCACCTTAACCCACCTCTCTCCACCTTAACCCACCTTAACCCACCTCTCTCCACCTTAACCCACCTCTCTCCACCTTAACCCACCTCTCTCCACCTTAACCCACCTCTCTCCACCTTAACCCACCTCTCTCCACCTTAACCCACCTCTCTCCACCTTAACCCACCTCTCTCCACCTTAACCCACCTCTCTCCACCTTAACCCACCTCTCTCCACCTTAACCCACCTTAACCCACCTCTCTCCACCTTAACCCACCTCTCTCCACCTTAACCCACCTCTCTCCACCTTAACCCACCTCTCTCCACCTTAACCCACCTCTCTCCAACTTAACCCACCTCTCTCCAACTTAACCCACCTCTCTCCACCTTAACCCACCTCTCTCCACCTTAACCCATCTCTCTCCACCTTAACCCACCTCTCTCCACCTCTCTCCACCTTAACCCACCTCTCTCCACCTTAACCCATCTCTCTCCACCTTAACCCAATTCTCGTCACCTCAACCCACCTTAACCCATCTCTCTCCACCTTAACCCACCCCTCTCCACCTCTCTCCACCTTAACCCACCTCTCTCCACCTTAACCCACCTCTCTCCACCTTAACCCACCTCTCTCCACCTTAACCCACCTTAACCCACCTCTCTCCACCTTAACCCACCTCTCTCCACCTTAACCCACCTCTCTCCACCTTAACCCACCTCTCTCCACCTTAACCCACCTCTCTCCACCTTAACCCACCTCTCTCCACCTTAACCCACCTCTCTCCACCTTAACCCACCTCTCTCCACCTTAACCCACCTCTCTCCACCTTAACCCACCTTAACCCACCTCTCTCCACCTTAACCCACCTCTCTCCACCTTAACCCACCTCTCTCCACCTTAACCCACCTCTCTCCACCTTAACCCACCTCTCTCCAACTTAACCCACCTCTCTCCAACTTAACCCACCTCTCTCCACCTTAACCCACCTCTCTCCACCTTAACCCATCTCTCTCCACCTTAACCCACCTCTCTCCACCTCTCTCCACCTTAACCCACCTCTCTCCACCTTAACCCATCTCTCTCCACCTTAACCCAATTCTCGTCACCTCAACCCACCTTAACCCATCTCTCTCCACCTTAACCCACCCCTCTCCACCTCTTTCTCCACCTTAACCCACCTCTCTCCACCTTAACCCACCTCTCTCCACCTCTCTCCACCTCAACCCACCTCTCTCCACCTCAACCCACCTCTCTCCACCTTAACCCACCTCTCTCCACCTTAACCCACCTCTCTCCACCTCTCTCCACCTTAACCCACCTCTCTCCACCTTAACCCATCTCTATCCACCTTAACCCACCACTCCCCACCTCTCTCCACCACTCCCCACCTCTCTCCACCTCAACCCACCTCTCTCCACCTCAACCCACCTCTCTCCACCTCAACCCACCTCTCTCCACCTCAACCCACCTCTCTCCACCTCAACCCACCTCTCCCCAGCTCTCTCCACCTCAACCCAGCTCTCTCCACCTCAACCCACCTCTCTCCACCTCAACCCACCTCTCTCCACCTCAACCCACCTCTCTCCACCTCAACCCACCTCTCTCCACCTCAACCCACCTCTCTCCACCTTAACCCACCTCTCTCCACCTTAACCCACCTCTCTCCACCTTAACCCACCTCTCTCCACCTTAACCCACCTCTCTCCACCTCAACCCACCTCTCTCCACCTTAACCCACCTCTCTCCACCTTAACCCACCTCTCTCCACCTTAACCCACCTCTCTCCACCTTAACCCACCTCTCTCCACCTCTCCCCACCTAAACGTGTGGAAGAAGGTTTTTTTCCCCGTTAACACTTTTCGTCACAGAGCAGCCCCCCGTGCGTCAGAGGCAGTTGTGCAACATAACACGCGTTCCCACAGAGAGAGAACTAAACCAAACTGGAGACTTAAGTGGTTGTTTCTCCACCATCTTGACTTGGTGAATATTTCATCATGTTTAAATAATGCAGATCATCGCCACCTCATTCTCCTCCATCATCTCTCACGCTCTCCCTCTCTCTCTCGCCATCTCTCTCCATCTGTTTTCTCAATCCTCTCCCTCTCTTTGCCAGTCTCTCTCTCTCTCTCTACATAGAACTTACAGACTGGTTAAAGTCACTGAGTTCAGGGGACTAAAGATGACAAAAGTTGAGTGAGTTCCGTTTACTGCCCTGTGTCCTGTCCTGGTTCTGGTTCTGGTCTAACACCTGTATGTAACGGCTGCAGTGTGTCCTGTCTTGGTTCTGGTTCTGGTCTAACACCTGTATGGGTGCAGTGTGTCCTGTCTTGGTTCTGGTTCAGGTCTAACACCTGTATGGGTGCAGTGTGTCCTGTCTTGGTTCTGGTTCTGGTCTAACACCTGTATGGGTGCAGTGTGTCCCGTCTTGGTTCTGGTTCTGGTCTAACACCTGTATGGGTGCAGTGTGTCCTGTCTTGGTTCTGGTTCTGGTCTAACACCTGTATGGGTGCAGTGTGTCCTGTCTTGGTTCTGGTCTAACACCTGTATGGGTGCAGTGTGTCCTGTCTTGGTTCTGGTTCTGGTCTAACACCTTTAAGTAATGGCTGCAGTGTGTCACGAAAGTCAAATAAGTGCATGGATGCAGCAATTGGACCATGAAGGCCTGATTCACTCAGTCTCCTCTGAACAGTTGGTGTTGAGATGTGTCTGTTTTTTAGAACTCTGTGAAGCATTTATTTGGGCTGCAGTCTGAGGTGCAGTTACCTCTAATAAACGTATCCTCTGCAGCAGAGGTAACTCTGGGTCTTCCTTTCCTGTGACGGTCCTCATGAGAGCCAGTTTCATCACAGCGCTTGATGGTTTTTGCGACTGCACTTGAAGAAACTTTCAAAGTTCTTAATTTTCTGAACTGACTGACCTTCATGTCTTAAAGTAATGATGGACTGTCGTTTCTCTTTGCTGATTTGAGCTGTTCTTGCCATAATATGGACTTGGTCTTTTACCAAATAGGGCTGTCTTCTGTATACCACCCGTAACAGATTGGCTCAAACGCATTAACCTCACAAGGGGTAGGGGGCACTATTTTCATCTCCGGATGAAAAGCGTGCCCAAAGTAAACTGCCTGCTACTCAGACCCAGAAGCTCGGATATGTATATAATTAGTATATTTGGATAGAAAACAATCCAAAGTTTCTAAAACTGTTATAATAATGTCTGTGAGTATAACAGAACTCAAATGGCAGGCGAAAACCTGAGAAAAATCCATCCAGGAAGTGGGATTTTTTTTATGTTTGTAGTTTTCCATTGACTGCCTATACAAATTCCATTGACTTAGGACTCAAATTGCACTTCCACTAGAAGATGTCTTTAGAAATTGTTTCGGGCTTGTATTCTGAAAAATGAGGGCGTAAGAGCAGTCTGAATGAGTGGACACTGCCATGTCCCAGAGGTTTTTCATGCACGCGACTGAGAGCCTTTCTTGTTTTCCTTTTATATTGACGAAGCTTTTGTCCGGTTGAAATATTATTGATTATTATGACTAAAAAACAACCTGAGGATCGATTATAAACATCGTATGACATGTTTCTACGAACTTTACTGATACTTTTCGGATTTTTCGTTTGCCTGTTGTGACTGCCTTTGATCCTGTGGATTACTGAACCAAACGGAGGTTTTTGGATATAAAGAGGTACTTTATCGAATAAAACAAACATTTATTGAGTAAATGGGAATCTTGTGAGTGCGCAACCATATGAAGATCATCAAAGGTAAGTGATTCATTTTATCACTATTTCTGACTTGTGTATCTCCTCTACTTGGCTGGTAACTGTTTGTAATGACTTGTCTGATGGGCGCTGTTCTCAGATAATCGCATGGTGTGCTTTCGCCGTAAAGCCTTTTTGAAATGTGACACCGTGGTTCGATTAACAAGAAGTTAATCTTTAAACCGATGTATAACACTTGTATGTTATTAATTTTTATAACGAGTATTTCTGTTTGTGAATTTGGCGCTCTGCAATTTCACTGGATGTTGGCCAGGTGGGACGCTACCGTCCCACACCCCCTAGAGAGGTTAAGGAAATAAATTCCACAAATTCACTTTTAACAAGGCACACCTGTTAATTGAAATGCATTCCGGGTGAGACTACCATGAAGCTGGTTGAGAGAACGCCATGAGTGTGCAAAGCTGTCATCGAGGCAAAGGGTAACTACTTTGAAGAATCTCAAATATAACATATTTTGATTTGTTTAACATTTTTTTGGTTACTACACGATTCCATGTGTTATTTCATAGTTCTGATGTCGTCACTATTATTCTACAATGTAGAACATAGTCCAAATAAAGAAACCATTGAATGAGTAGGTGTGTCCAAACTTTTGACTGGTACTGTGTGTGTGTGTATGTGTGTGTGTGTGTGTATCTGTGTGTGTGTGTGTGTGTGTGTCTGTATCTGTGTGTGTGTGTGTATCTGTGTGTGTGTGTGTGTGTCTGTATCTGTGTGTGTGTGTGTGTGTGTGTGTGTGTGTGTGTGTGTGTGTGTGTGTGTGTGTGTTTACCTGGTACATATGCGAGGTGTTGGATCCCTGGTATTTGGCTCCATAGAAGAGTCCATCAGGCCACTTCACCTGGACAGCCTCCCCTACTTCTGGAGGACCGAGACAGGCACAGTCCCGGCTCTGAGAGAACAGGAGAGAGGAGCTCAATGGGGTGTCCCTCCTCACCACTATGTCCTCTGGGTGGGGGGGTTGTCCCTACTCACCACTATGTCCTCTGGGTGGGGGGGGGGGTTGTCCCTACTCACCACTATGTCCTCTGGGTGTGTGTGTGTGTGTGTGTGTGTCTCCTCACCACTATGTCCTCTGGGGGTGTGTGTGTGTGTGTGTGTGTGTGTGTGTGTGTGTGTGTCCCTCCTCACCACTATGTCCTCTGGGGGTGTGTGTGTGTGTGTGTGTGTGTGTCTGTCTATCCCTCCTCACCACTATGTCCTCTGGGTAGGTGTCGTTGCTGAAGGATCCGTCATCAAACATGACCTCATAGAAGGTCTGGGAGGTCACCTGGGTGACCTTTGAACTGTAGTACCGCAGGTTCTTGTGTTTGGAGATGACGGTCTGACCCAGGACGATGTCCTTCTGAAACGCTGCACGCTGCTGAGAGAGAGAGACAGAGAGACAGAGAGACAGAGATGGAAGGAAAGAGAGATATCACCGTCTGGCTGAGGATAAAACACCAGAGTATGTTACTAGCAGAAAGTTATATTTGTAACCAAGCCTCAAAGCTCCATGGTAACCAAGCCTCAAAGCTCCATGGTAACCAAGCCTCAAAGCTCCATGGTAACCAAGGCTCAAAGCTCCATGGTAACCAAGGCTCAAAGCTCCATGGTAACCAAGCCTCAAAGCTCCATGGTAACCAAGGCTCAAAGCTCCATGGTAACCAAGCCTCAAAGCTCCATGGTAACCAAGCCTCAAAGCTCCATGGTAACCAAGCCTCAACGCTCCATGGTAACCAGGCCTCAAAGCTCCATGGTAACCAAGCCTCAAAGCTCCATGGTAACCAAGCCTCAAAGCTCCATGGTAACCAAGCCTCAAAGCTCCATGGTAACCAAGCATCAAAGCTGGCATTGGGAAAAGACAAATAAAGTGAGTTTGTTAAGAACATGGAACTGTTCAGCAGGGTTGAGATGGACCGTGGTGTGTGTGTGTGTGTGTGTCTATGTCTAATGGAACTGTTCAGCAGGGTTGAGATGGACCGTGGTGTAGGTGTGTGTGTGTGTCTATGTCTAATGGAACTGTTCAGCGGGGCTGAGATGGACCGTGGTGTAGGTGTGCTTGTTAGGTCAGCTTATGTGGATGGATGTGTAGCTAGCTGTCTTATGCAAGTGTGTGTGTGTGTGTCTATGTCTACTTGGTGTGTGTGTGTGTGTCTCTATGTCTACTTGGTGTGTGTGTGTCTATGTCTACTTGGTGTGTGTGTGTCTATGTCTACTTGGTGTGTGTGTGTCTATGTCTACTTGGTGTGTGTGTACTTGGTGTGTGCGTGTCTACTTTGTGTGTGTGTGTCTACTTGGTGTGTGTGTGTGTGTGTGTGTGTTACCTACTGTGGTGGGAGGGACCGAAGCCGAGCCGCTCTGAGTACTCACAGCAGACGAGCTCCGTGATTGGTGCCTGTGGCAGGTGATTGACACCACGTAAGGCCACTCATCCGGCTCCATGGTGACCCCGGCGGCGTGGGCACAGGTAACGTGGAAGGAGGTGGGACATCGACCGCACGAACACTGGATACATGCCCCTCCCCCGCCCTGGCCACGCCTCACACAGCGCTTACGGCAGTAGATACACTTCTACACACACAGAGAGAGAGAATCAACTCAACTGACTGAAATCAACTCTTCTACAGAGAATCAACTCAAATGAAATCAACTCTTCAACAGAGAATCAACTCAACTGACTAACTCAACTCAACTAAATTCACTATGCTAATGCATATGTAAATGAAACATTCATATAAACTAAACATCTCTATACAGCAGGAGATATGACCACCCTCCATGACAGATGTGACCCTATAGTTAGTTAACATAGTAGACTATAGTTAGTTAACATAGTAGACTATAGTTAGTTAACATAGAAGACTAAATAGCATCAGATTTAACCCTATAGTTAGTTAACATAGTAGACTATAGTTAGTTAACATAGAAGACTAAATATCATCAACAGATTTAACCCTATAGTTAGTTAACATAGTAGACTATAGTTAGTTAACATAGTAGACTATAGTTAGTTAACATAGTAGACTATAGTTAGTTAACATAGTAGACTATAGTTAGTTAACATAGTAGACTATAGTTAGTTAACATAGTAGACTATAGTTAGTTAACATAGAAGACTAAATATCATCAACAGATTTAACCCTATAGTTAGTTAACATAGTAGACTATAGTTAGTTAACATAGTAGACTATAGTTAGTTAACATAGTAGACTATAGTTAGTTAACATAGTAGACTATAGTTAGTTAACATAGTAGACTATAGTTAGTTAACATAGAAGACTATAGTTAGTTAACATAGAAGACTATAGTTAGTTAACATAGTAGACTATAGTTAGTTAACATAGTAGACTATAGTTAGTTAACATAGTAGACTATAGTTAGTTAACATAGTAGACTATAGTTAGTTAACATAGTAGACTATAGTTAGTTAACATAGAAGACTATAGTTAGTTAACATAGTAGACTATAGTTAGTTAACATAGTAGACTATAGTTAGTTAACATAGTAGACTATAGTTAGTTAACATAGAAGACTAAATATCATCAACAGATTTAACCCTATAGTTAGTTAACATAGTAGACTATAGTTAGTTAACATAGTAGACTATAGTTAGTTAACATAGTAGACTATAGTTAGTTAACATAGAAGACTAAATATCATCAACAGATTTAACCCTATAGTTAGTTAACATAGTAGACTATAGTTAGTTAACATAGTAGACTATAGTTAGTTAACATAGTAGACTATAGTTAGTTAACATAGAAGACTAAATATCATCAACAGATTTAACCCTATAGTTAGTTAACATAGTAGACTATAGTTAGTTAACATAGTAGACTATAGTTAGTTAACATAGTAGACTATAGTTAGTTAACATAGTAGACTAAATATCATCATCAGATTTAACCATATAGTTAGTTAACATAGTAGACTATAGTTAGTTAACATAGTAGACTATAGTTAGTTAACATAGTAGACTATAGTTAGTTAACATAGAAGACTAAATATCATCAACAGATTTAACCCTATAGTTAGTTAACATAGTAGACTATAGTTAGTTAACATAGTAGACTATAGTTAGTTAACATAGTAGACTAAATATCATCAACAGATTTAACCCTATAGTTAGTTAACATAGAAGACTAAATATCAACAGATTTAACCCTATAGTTAGTTAACATAGTAGACTATAGTTAGTTAACATAGTAGACTATAGTTAGTTAACATAGTAGACATAGCAGATTTAACCCTATAGTTAGTTAACATAGTATACTAAATAGGCTACCTGCCTAGTGGTTAGAGGAGGCAGGTAGCCTAGTGGTTAGAGGAGGCAGGTAGCCTGGTGGTTAGAGGAGGCAGGTAGCCTAGTGGTTAGAGGAGGCAGGTAGCCTGGTGGTTAGAGGAGGCAGGTAGCCTGGTGGTTAGAGGAGGCGGGTAGCCTGGTGGCTAGAGGAGGCAGGTAGTCTAGTGGTTAGAGGAGGCAGGTAGTCTAGTGGTTAGAGGAGGCAGGTAGCCTAGTGGTTAGAGGAGGCAGGTAGCCTAGTGGTTAGAGGAGGCAGGTAGCCTAGTGGTTAGAGGAGGCAGGTAGCCTGGTGGTTAGAGGAGGCAGGTAGCCTAGTGGTTAGAGGAGGCAGGTAGCCTAGTGGTTAGAGGAGGCAGGTAGCCTAGTGGTTAGAGGAGGCAGGTAGCCTGGTGGTTAGAGGAGGCAGGTAGCCTGGTGGTTAGAGGAGGCAGGTAGCCTGGTGGTTAGAGGAGGCAGGTAGCCTAGTGGTTAGAGGAGGCAGGTAGCCTAGTGGTTAGAGGAGGCAGGTAGTCTAGTGGTTAGAGGAGGCAGGTAGTCTAGTGGTTAGAGGAGGCAGGTAGCCTAGTGGTTAGAGGAGGCAGGTAGTCTGGTGGTTAGAGGAGGCAGGTAGCCTAGTGGTTAGAGGAGGCAGGTAGTCTAGTGGTTAGAGTGTTGGGCCAGTAACCGCAAAGGTTGCTGGGTCGAATCCCTGAGCTGACAAGGTAAAAAATGTGTCATTCTGCCCCTGAACAAGGCAGTTAACCCACTGTTCTCCGGTGACGTGGATGTCAATTAAGGCAGCCCTCCGGTTCAGAGGGGTTGGGTTAAATGGGGAAGACACGTTTCAGTTGAATACATTCAGTTGGACAACAGACTAGGTATCCCCCCCCATCACCTCTCCCATTCAGAGGGGTTGGGTTAGGTATCTCCCCCCCCTTCCCCTTCCATATGCAGTGTTTCCCCTACGTTCATTTAGCAGCAACGGACCGCCCCTCCAAAAAACTAGACAGTCGGAAGAATCTAACGTTCCCCAAACCGTCACGGGGCACCACCCTTCATCTAGTTCTGTTTGAGTAACTCACAACATAAATTATGGCAAAAGGAGTCAAATTTGCAGGAAACTGGCAACAACAAGACACCGTCTGCCAAGAGGAAGGCCTCGAAAATGTTCGGCGCCAAACGCCACTACCACCCAGGAGGAAGTAGAGATTATTGGGACGTGTGTAACCCACTTCCTCCTCTCCTCTCCTCTCTCCTCGCCACTACCACCCAGGAGGAAGTAGAGATTATTGGGACGTGTGTAACCCACTTTCTCCTCTCCTCTCCCCCTCCCCTCTCTCCCTTCTCTCCTCTCTCCCCCTCCCCTCCCCTCCTCTCTCTCCTCTCCCCCTCCCCTCTCCCCCCTCCTCTCTCTCTCTCCCTCTCCCCCTCCCCTCTCTCTCCTCCTCTCTCCCCTCCTCCTCTCCTCTCTCCCCCCCTCCGAGTGTATTTGGGCCCAGCCTGCAGGCTGTGTGGAGCCTTGCCTAAACAACCTCCACACAGTAAATTATACATGTGTTGCTGCACTGCTGAGGACAACGGGTTTATCTGTGTGTGTGTGTGTGTGTGTGCGTGTGTCTAAATTATGAATGTGTAGGGTTGCGGGGGGGGGGGGGGGGGGGGGGGGGGGGGGTCCAATGTCAGCAAACTGAAAGAAAGAATGAACGAACGACTGCAGGGAGAGAGAGGTGTGTCAGCGCCACCCTCAGTCTCTTCCTACTCATCACTGAAATCACACACACACACACACACACACACACACAGACGTAGACACATGCACACCCATTCTCTCTCACACAGGAGCTCATTATCCACTGTTGATTGGGGCACGTGGTTTAATTACCACTGAACACTTAATTATAACTATTCTACTAGGACCTGGGAATTCCTCTGTGTGTGTGTGTGTGTGTGTGTTCTCACCAGTTTGTATCTCTGCATGGGTATCCTGCTGATATCAATGGGACTCCTCCTGACTTCATCCCTGAACCAGACCTCTGACAGAGCTACTGCACACATCACGTGGGCCCACCTACACACACACAAAAACACACACTTTCATTATTTTATCCCAAAAACACATTACAGGATTGAAACTTCAAAAAGGCACAGATAGAAAAAATAGCAAAAGTGTCTAAAAAAAGACAGTCAGTCCTTTACCGTATTAACGACACAAAGACAGACCTTTACCGTATTAACGACACAAAGACAGTCAGACCTTTACCGTATTAACGACACAAAGACAGTCAGTCCTTTACCGTAATAACGACACAAAGACAGACCTTTACCGTAATAACGACACAAAGACAGTCCTTTACCGTAATAACGACACAAAGACAGTCAGACCTTTACCGTATTAACGACACAAAGACAGTCAGTCCTTTACCGTAATAACGACACAAAGACAGACCTTTACCGTAATAACGACACAAAGACAGTCCTTTACCGTAATAACGACACAAAGACAGTCAGACCTTTACCGTATTAACGACACAAAGACAGACCTTTACCGTAATAACGACACAAAGACAGTCAGACCTTTACCGTAATAACGACACAAAGACAGTCCTTTACCGTATTAACGACACAAAGACAGTCAGACCTTTACCGTATTAACGACACAAAGACAGACCTTTACCGTATTAACGACACAAAGACAGTCAGACCTTTACCGTAATAACGACAAAGACAGTCAGACCTTTACCGTATTAACGACACAAAGACAGTCAGACCTTTACCGTATTAACGACACAAAGACAGACCTTTACCGTAATAACGACACAAAGACAGTCAGACCTTTACCGTATTAACGACACAAAGACAGACCTTTACCGTATTAACGACACAAAGACAGTCAGACCTTTACCGTATTAACGACACAAAGACAGACCTTTACCGTATTAACGACACAAAGACAGTCAGACCTTTACCGTAATAACGACAAAGACAGTCAGACCTTTACCGTATTAACGACACAAAGACAGTCAGTCCTTTACCGTAATAACGACACAAAGACAGTCAGTCCTTTACCGTATTAACGACACAAAGACAGTCAGACCTTTACCGTATTAACGCCACAAAGACAGACCTTTACCGTAATAACGACACAAAGACAGTCAGACCTTTACCGTATTAACGACACAAAGACAGTCCTTTACCGTAATAACGACACAAAGACAGTCAGACCTTTACCGTAATAACGACACAAAGACAGTCCTTTACCGTAATAACGACACAAAGACAGTCAGACCTTTACCGTATTAACGTCACAAAGACAGTCAGACCTTTACCGTAATAACGACACAAAGACAGTCCTTTACCGTATTAACGACACAAAGACAGTCCTTTACCGTAATAACGACACAAAGACAGACCTTTACCGTAATAACGACACAAAGACAGACCTTTACCGTAATAACGACACAAAGACAGTCCTTTACCGTAATAACGACACAAAGACAGTCAGACCTTTACCGTATTAACGACACAAAGACAGTCAGACCTTTACCGTATTAACGACACAAAGACAGTCAGACCTTTACCGTATTAACGACACAAAGACAGTCCTTTACCGTATTAACGCCACAAAGACAGACCTTTACCGTATTAACGACACAAAGACAGACCTTTACCGTAATAACGACACAAAGACAGTCAGACCTTTACCGTATTAACGACACAAAGACAGACCTTTACCGTAATAACGACACAAAGACAGTCCTTTACCGTATTAACGACACAAAGACAGACCTTTACCGTAATAACGACACAAAGACAGTCAGACCTTTACCGTAATAACGACACAAAGACAGACCTTTACCGTAATAACGACACAAAGACAGTCAGACCTTTACCGTATTAACGACACAAAGACAGACCTTTACCGTAATAACGACACAAAGACAGACCTTTACCGTAATAACGACACAAAGACAGACCTTTACCGTATTAACGACACAAAGACAGACCTTTACCGTATTAACGACACAAAGACAGTCCTTTACCGTAATAACGACACAAAGACAGTCCTTTACCGTATTAACGACACAAAGACAGACCTTTACCGTATTAACGACACAAAGACAGTCAGACCTTTACCGTAATAACGACACAAAGACAGACCTTTACCGTATTAACGACACAAAGACAGTCAGACCTTTACCGTAATAACGACACAAAGACAGACCTTTACCGTAATAACGACACAAAGACAGACCTTTACCGTATTAACGACACAAAGACAGACCTTTACCGTATTAACGACACAAAGACAGTCAGACCTTTACCGTATTAACGACACAAAGACAGTCAGACCTTTACCGTATTAACGACACAAAGACAGTCAGACCTTTACCGTAATAACGACACAAAGACAGTCAGACCTTTACCGTATTAACGACACAAAGACAGTCAGACCTTTACCGTATTAACGACACAAAGACAGTCAGACCTTTACCGTAATAACGACACAAAGACAGTCAGACCTTTACCGTATTAACGACACAAAGACAGTCAGACCTTTACCGTAATAACGACACAAAGACAGTCAGACCTTTACCGTATTAACGACACAAAGACAGTCAGACCTTTACCGTATTAACGACACAAAGACAGACCTTTACCGTAATAACGACACAAAGACAGACCTTTACCGTAATAACGACAAAGACAGACCTTTACCGTATTAACGACACAAAGACAGACCTTTACCGTATTAACGACACAAAGACAGTCAGACCTTTACCGTAATAACGACACAAAGACAGACCTTTACCGTATTAACGACACAAAGACAGTCAGACCTTTACCGTAATAACGACACAAAGACAGTCAGACCTTTACCGTATTAACGACACAAAGACAGACCTTTACCGTAATAACGACACAAAGACAGACCTTTACCGTATTAACGACACAAAGACAGACCTTTACCGTAATAACGACACAAAGACAGACCTTTACCGTAATAACGACACAAAGACAGTCAGACCTTTACCGTATTAACGACACAAAGACAGACAGACCTTTACCGTATTAACGACACAAAGACAGTCAGACCTTTACCGTAATAACGACACAAAGACAGTCAGACCTTTACCGTAATAACGACACAAAGACAGTCAGACCTTTACCGTAATAACGGCACAAAGACAGTCAGACCTTTACCGTATTAACGACACAAAGACAGTCAGACCTTTACCGTAATAACGACACAAAGACAGTCAGACCTTTACCGTAATAACGACACAAAGACAGTCAGACCTTTACCGTAATAACGACACAAAGACAGTCAGACCTTTACCGTATTAACGACACAAAGACCTTTACCGTATTAACGACACAAAGACAGTCAGACCTTTACCGTATTAACGACACAAAGACCTTTACCGTATTAACGACACAAAGACAGTCAGACCTTTACCGTAATAACGACACAAAGACAGACCTTTACCGTATTAACGACACAAAGACAGTCAGACCTTTACCGTAATAACGACACAAAGACAGTCAGACCTTTACCGTATTAACGACACAAAGACCTTTACCGTATTAACGACACAAAGACAGTCAGTCCTTTACCGTATTAACGACACAAAGACAGACAGTCCTTTACCGTATTAACGACACAAAGACAGACCTTTACCGTAATAACGCCACAAAGTCAGACCTTTACCGTATTAACGCCACAAAGTCAGACCTTTACCGTAATAACGACACAAAGACAGTCAGACCTTTACCGTAATAACGACACAAAGACAGTCAGACCTTTACCGTATTAACGACACAAAGACAGACCTTTACCGTAATAACGCCACAAAGTCAGACCTTTACCGTATTAACGCCACAAAGTCAGACCTTTACCGTAATAACGACACAAAGACAGTCAGACCTTTACCGTAATAACGACACAAAGACAGTCAGACCTTTACCGTATTAACGGCACAAAGACAGACCTTTACCGTATTAACGGCACAAAGACAGACCTTTACCGTATTAACGACACAAAGACAGTCAGACCTTTACCGTATTAACGACACAAAGACAGTCAGACCTTTACCGTATTAACGACACAAAGACAGACCTTTACCGTATTAACCACACAAAGACAGTCAGTCCTTTACCGTATTAACGACACAAAGACAGTCCTTTACCGTATTAACGACACAAAGACAGACCTTTACCGTATTAACGACACAAAGACAGTCAGACCTTTACCGTAATAACGACACAAAGACAGTCAGACCTTTACCGTATTAACGACACAAAGACAGTCAGACCTTTACCGTAATAACGACACAAAGACAGTCAGACCTTTACCGTAATAACGACACAAAGACAGTCAGACCTTTACCGTAATAACGACACAAAAACAAATCTACTGGAACTAATAATAACTAACGTAATAACTAACATAATAACTAACGGGCCATTCATAATAACTAACGGGCCATTCATAATAACTAACGGGCCATTCATAAAATGAATGGGCCATTCAT
>NW_023493683.1:142500-177500 GCF_013265735.2 Oncorhynchus mykiss
AATGTTGGGTTAAATATAACATATTAACACTGTTAATGGACTAACAGGGAATGTTGGGTTTTAATATAACATATTAACACTGTTAATGGACTAACAGGGAATGTTGGGTTTTAATATAACATATTAACACTGTTAATGGACTAACAGGGAATGTTGGGTTAAATATAACATATTAACACTGTTAATGGACTAACAGGGAATGTTGGGTTTTAATATAACATATTAACACTGTTAATGGACTAACAGGGAATGTTGGGTTAAATATAACATATTAACACTGTTAATGGACTAACAGGGAATGTTGGGTTAAATATAACATATTAACACTGTTAATGGACTAACAGGGAATGTTGGGGTAAATATAACATATTAACACTGTTAATGGACTAACAGGGAATGTTGGGTTAAATATAACATATTAACACTGTTAATGGACTAACAGGGAATGTTGGGTTTTAATATAACATATTAACACTGTTAATGGACTAACAGGGAATGTTGGGGTAAATATAAAATATTAACACTGTTAATGGACTAACAGGGAATGTTGGGTTAAACATAACTTATTAACACTGTTAATGGACTAACAGGGAATATTGGGTTTTAATATAACATATTAACACTGTTAATGGACTAACAGGGAATGTTGGGTTAAATATAACATATTAACACTGTTAATGGACTAACAGGGAATGTTGGGTTAAATATAACATATTAACACTGTTAATGGACTAACAGGGAATGTTGGGTTTTAATATAACATATTAACACTGTTAATGGACTAACAGGGAATGTTGGGGTAAATATAAAATATTAACACTGTTAATGGACTAACAGGGAATGTTGGGTTAAACATAACTTATTAACACTGTTAATGGACTAACAGGGAATGTTGGGTTAAATATAACATATTAACACTGTTAATGGACTAACAGGGACTGTTGGGGTAAATATAACATATTAACACTGTTAATGGACTAACAGGGACTGTTGGGTTAAACATAACTTATTAACACTGTTAATGGACTAACAGGGAATATTGGGTTTTAATATCATATGTTGGGTTTAGTTTGTTAGTTTGTTTCGGGGGTGTGGCTTAATATTGTAATCTTGACTTCTGTAGGATGCTTACTCTATATAATAATCTGTTTCGGGGGTGTGGCTTAATATTGTAATCTTGACTTCTGTAGGATGCTTACTCTATATAATAATCTGTTTCGGGGGTGTGGCTTAATATTGTAATCTTGACTTCTGTAGGATGCTTACTCTATATAATAATCTGTTTCGGGGGTGTGGCTTAATATTGTAATCTTGACTTCTGTAGGATGCTTACTCTATATAATAATCTGTTTCGGGGGTGTGGCTTAATATTGTAATCTTGATTTCTGTAGGATGCTTACTCTAGATAATAATCTGTTTCGGGGGTGTGGCTTAATATTGTAATCTTGACTTCTGTAGGATGCTTACTCTATATAATAATCTGTTTCGGGGGTGTGGCTTAATATTGTAATCTTGACTTCTGTAGGATGCTTACTCTATATAATAATCTGTTTCGGGGGTGTGGCTTAATATTGTAATCTTGACTTCTGTAGGATGCTTACTCTATATAATAATCTGTTTTGGGGGTGTGGCTTAATATTGTAATCTTGACTTCTGTAGGATGCTTACTCTATATAATAATCTGTTTCAGGGGTGTGGCTTAATATTGTAATCTTGACTTCTGTAGGATGCTTACTCTAGATAATAATCTGTTTCGGGGGTGTGGCTTAATATTGTAATCTTGACTTCTGTAGGATGCTTACTCTATATAATAATCTGTTTCGGGGGTGTGGCTTAATATTGTAATCTTGACTTCTGTAGGATGCTTACTCTATATAATAATCTGTTTCGGGGGTGTGGCTTAATATTGTAATCTTGACTTCTGTAGGATGCTTACTCTATATAATAATCTGTTTCGGGGGTGTGGCTTAATATTGTAATCTTGACTTCTGTAGGATGCTTACTCTATATAATAATCTGTTTCGGGGGTGTGGCTTAATATTGTAATCTTGACTTCTGTAGGATGCTTACTCTAGATAATAATCTGTTTTAAGAACTGTATATAATGTCCAATAAAAATATTAGTTTAAAAAAACCTGTCAATGGACAGTTAATGAATGGACATATTAATGTCAGTTGTTCTTAAAAGGAGTCGTTCAGAAGGAAGTAAAACAGTTTGATGTTGCTTCTATCCAGGTAACAATGTTAAAGAGTGGGAGTCGTTCATAAGGAAGTAAAACAGTTTGAAGTTGCTTCTATGCAGGTAACAATGTTAAAGAGTGGGAGTCGTTCATAAGGAAGTAAAACAGTTTGATGTTGCTTCTATGCAGGTAACAATGTTAAAGAGTGGGAGTCGTTCATAAGGAAGTAAAACAGTTTGAAGTTGCTTCTATCCAGGTAACAATGTTAAAGAGTGGGAGTCGTTCATAAGGAAGTAAAACATTCGTTTGAAGTTGCTTCTATGCAGGTAACAATGTTAAAGAGTGGGAGTCGTTCATAAGGAAGTAAAACATTCGTTTGAAGTTGCTTCTATGCAGGTAACAATGTTAAAGAGTGGGAGTCGTTCACAAGGAAGTAAAACAGTTTGAAGTTGCTTCTATGCAGGTAACAATGTTAAAGAGTGGGAGTCGTTCATAAGGAAGTAAAACATTCGTTTGAAGTTGCTTCTATGCAGGTAACAATGTTAAAGAGTGGGAGTCGTTCATAAGGAAGTAAAACATTTGTTTGAAGTTGCTTCTATGCAGGTAACAATGTTAAAGAGTGGGAGTCGTTCATAAGGAAGTAAAACAGTTTGAAGTTGCTTCTATCCAGGTAACAATGTTAAAGAGTGGGAGTCGTTCATAAGGAAGTAAAACAGTTTGAAGTTGCTTCTATGCAGGTAACAATGTTAAAGAGTGGGAGTCGTTCATAAGGAAGTAAAACAGTTTGAAGTTGCTTCTATCCAGGTAACAATGTTAAAGAATGTGGCTAGCATTCCTGAGGCTAAACTCATCGGTAAACCTACCGTCATCAAAAACCTTCCCTGTGTGTATGTGAGAGTGAGAGAGTGAGAGAGAGTGAGAGAGAGTGAGAGAGAGAGTGTGTGTGAGTGTGTGTGTGTGTGAGTGCCTACCGTCGTCGCTGACAGCCTGTTGTTTGACAGTGGAGGGCACGGCCCGGGCGGTGGGCTTCCTCAGAGGGCGACGCCAGCTCTTACTGGTTCTCTTCGCCAGCGGAGCAGCAGGGTACTGGGAAAGACAGGGGGTCAAATGTCATTGGTGTGTGTGTGGTGCAGCAGGGTACTGGGAAAGACAGGGGGTCAAATGTCATTGGTGTGTGTGTGGTGCAGCAGGGTACTGGGAAAGACAGGGGGTCAAATGTCATTGGTGTGTGTGTGGTGCAGCAGGGTACTGGGAAAGACAGGGGGTCAAATGTCATTGGTGTGTGTGTGGAGCAGCAGGGTACTGGGAAAGACAGGGGGTCAAATGTCATTGGTGTGTGTGTGGTGCAGCTGGATACTGGAAGAGAACAGTGGTCAGGGGTCACACTGAGGGTTCAAAGTTTAAAGGTGTCGTTGCCCCCCCCCCCCCCCCCCCCTCAAATGACACCCTATTCCATAGTGCACCACATTGACCGGGGCCCATAGGGGAGTAAATTGGCTAGGGCCCCAATAGGGATATTTTGACCGGGGCCCCAATAGGGATATTTTGACCGGGGCCCCAATAGGGATATTTTGACCGGGGCCCCAATAGGGATATTTTGACCGGGGCCCCAATAGGGATATTTTGACCGGGGCCCCAATAGGGATATTTTGACCGGGGCCCCAATAGGGATATTTTGACCGGGGCCCCAATAGGGATATTTTGACCGGGGCCCCAATAGGGATATTTTGATCGGGGCCCCAATAGGGATATTTTGACCGGGGCCCCAATAGGGATATTTTGACCGGGGCCCCAATAGGGATATTTTGACCGGGGCCCCAATAGGGATATTTTGACCGGGGCCCCAATAGGGATATTTTGACTAAGCCCCTGTTCAAAATGAATGCCCTATATAGGGAACAGGGTGCCAATTAGGACAAACCTAAGGTCACCGTGCAGCTAAACGAGGGAACTAATGTCAGCGGTACATTTCTGAAACGCATAATAAAACCAGTCTTGGATTAAATATAGATATATACATAACATGGTGTTGAAAAGATAATCAGATGGATTGAAATGGGCATTTTCCAAAGCTTGTGTGTTATCGTATGCGTGTTATCATATGTGTGTTATTGTATGTGTGTGTGTGTGTTATCGTATGTGTGTGTTATCTATCGTATATGTGTGTGTTATCGTATGTGTGTGTGTGTTATCGTATGTGTGTGTGTGTGTTATCGTATGTGTGTGTTATCATATGTGTGTGTTATCGTATGTGTGTGTGTGTGTTATCGTATGTGTGTGTTATCTATCGTATATGTGTGTGTTATCGTATGTGTGTGTGTGTTATCGTATGTGTGTGTGTGTGTGTGTGTGTGTGTTATCGTATGTGTGTTATCATATGTGTGTTATTGTATGTGTGTGTGTGTTATCATATGTGTGTTATTGTATGTGTGTGTGTGTTATCGTATGTGTTATCATATGTGTGTTATTGTATGTGTGTGTGTGTTATCATATGTGTGTTATTGTATGTGTGTGTGTGTTATCGTATGCGTGTTATCATATGTGTGTTATTGTATGTGTGTGTGTGTTATCATATGTGTGTTATTGTATGTGTGTGTGTGTTATCGTATGTGTTATCGTATGTGTGTGTGTTATCGTGTGTGTGTGTGTTATCGTATGTGTGTGTTATCGTATGTGTGTGTTATCGTATGTGTGTGTTATCGTATGTGTGTGTGTGTTATCATATGTGTGTTATTGTATGTGTGTGTGTGTTATCGTATGTGTTATCGTATGTGTGTGTGTTATCGTGTGTGTGTGTGTTATCGTATGTGTGTGTTATCGTATGTGTGTGTTATCATATGTGTGTGTTATCGTATGTGTGTGTGTGTTATCATATGTGTGTTATTGTATGTGTGTGTTATCGTATGTGTTATCGTATGTGTGTTATTGTATGTGTGTGTGTGTTATCGTATGTGTGTGTGTTATCGTATGTGTGTGTGTTATCGTATGTGTGTGTGTGTTATTGTATATGTGTGTTATTGTATATGTGTGTTATCGTATGTGTGTGTGTGTGTGTTATCGTATGTGTGTGTGTGTTATCGTATGTGTGTGTGTTATCGTATGTGTGTGTGTGTTATCGTATGTGTGTTATTGTATGTGTGTGTGTGTTATCGTATGTGTGTGTGTTATCGTATGTGTGTGTTATCTATCGTATATGTGTGTGTTATCGTATGTGTGTGTGTGTTATCGTATGTGTGTGTGTGTGTGTGTGTGTGTGTTATCGTATGTGTGTGTTATCGTGTGTGTGATCGTATATGTGTGTGTGTTATCGTACGTGTGTGTGTTATCGTATGTGTGTGTGTGCTTTATCGTGTTTATGTGTCTCAGCAGCCATACGCACAGTGCAAACCTCTCCAGGTTCCAGCCCCGAGTCGCCACACTCAAAGTCGCTCAAATCATTATCATAGTCTTCCTCCCCTTCCTCCTCCTCTTCTTCAGCCTCTCCTTCCGATGACTCACTACTACTCTCCTCCCTCGTGCTGCTCTGCCCCTCATCCTCCGAATCTCCCTCTTCCATATCGGACACCTCCCCTTCCCCCGGTCTCTCCTCCAAGGGCGATTCGGGAGGGTCAGGTTCTAGAGCCCCCTCGGCCTCCCTCTCCACCCCCAGTTCCCTGCACAGAGCCAGGGCTTCCGCTGCCTCCACCTCCCCTCTCTGGAGCTCAAAGTCTCCACAGAGGCCCAGGGGCTCCCCGACACCGGCCGACCCCAGAGAGGTCGACTCCAGCTGGGCCCAGGTGAGAGGCCCGTCCCCATGTCCCTCCGGGTCCTGGTCGTCCGTCTCAGTTTCGTGATCGAGGTCCGTGACCTCTTTGCACTGCGGCTCGGTCCACATGGTGTAAGGTAGTGCATCGTGGGTATAGTCGGCGGGGAGCTCCGGGTGGTGGAGGCTCTCGATGAGCACCGCAGGACTCTGGGAGTTGAGGTTCTTCCAGATGCCGTCTGAGAAAGGTTTGGGCTCCAGGTAGAGGCTTTGGGAACTACAAACAGAGTCCACGTTTCGAGAAATACAAATGGAATTCACGTTTTGGGAACTACAAATGGAATCCACGTTTTGGGAACTACAAATTAAATCCACGTTTTGGGAACTACAAATGGATTCCACATTTCGGGAACTACAAATGGAATCCACGTTTTGGGAACTACAAATGGATTCCACATTTCGGGAACTACAAACGGCATCCATGTTTGAGTGTGGAGTTTGGTCATGGTTGTGTTGGTGTTGTGCTGTTGCTGAATGGTCATTTAATTCACTCAGCTCAGAAGAGTGGGCCAACGTATCTTTAGAAGTCAAACTGGTGCTAGCTAGATATAAACCCTTAGTGCTGGAGTCTCTAAATACATCGTCTCTTTGAGAGGATCCTTCTGAGTCGGAGTCCATGGATACTGCTGCAGTTGCCGTCGAGGACCCGTGTTTCTGGATTTGCTGCGTTGGCAGTGGTGTAACGTCACAGAGCATGTGGTTATTATTGCTAGCATGGGTCTCCGCGGAGGTTCGACTACAGTGGTTCTCGGTGGTCAGCACTGCCTCAGACAATGTTTGGATTGGTAGTGCTTCTAGATGGGAAGCGTCGGCGGCCATTTTGTGCAGAGAGGCGTCCATTTCGGGTTGAGCGTCGCTAGTTGCGCTATCCGCCGCGTAAGCTGCTACCTGTAACTCCAGCTCTGGCCTATGGTGGTGTTCTTCAGTTGGACCAGAGTGCCTAGAGGGGGCCATTTTGTGATCAGAGGCGGCCATTTTGGGCCGAGCATTGCTAGTCGCATTAGCCACGTAAGCCGCTAACTGTAAATCCAGCTCTGGTCTATGGTGGTCTTCAGCAGAACCCAAGCGCCAGTCGCTGTAAGGCGCTAACGGTCGAAAATCCTCTTCCTCCGACTTCTTTGACGCCAACTCCACCTCGCACACCTCGTCCGTTAACGTTTCCGTTCCTGGCGAGAGGGTCGTGGGTGTCTCGCGTCGGAGCACGGGGGCGAGGACCGGGTGACTGCCCGGCAAATCCGGTAAGGTTAGAGCACCACCGTGTCGGCCAGTCGAGGAGGACGACCTCGGACCTTTGATCTCGGCGTGACCTCCGCTGACGGCGAGTGTGAGGGAGGGCATCTCCTGGGTGAGAACGGGCGGCAGGGGCGGGCAGAATCTCGTCTCTCCAGACAGTTCTGGAGTGAGGAAGGGCATGTCCACCCCGTTGATCCTCTGGAGGAGAGGAGGGCAACGGTCTCGTAAACTACACCTCGGAAGAAGGGAAGGGTTTTGTATGGGGACACGGTTGTGTGTGGTACACATCGGGAGAGCGGAACGGTTTTCAACGGGAGTGCAGTTTTTTTCACTACACCTGAACAAGTTAGCTGGACCCGGACCAGAACCAGAAATAACAGGTCCTCTGGACCCGGAGTCAGTGTTCGTGTAAATGTCATTGTAAAGTGCTGGTGTTTTGCTTTCAGAGGTGTGACTGCTGTGTGTAGTAGTAGTAGTAGTAGTATTAACCGCAGTACCTTGACACGTATCCATTGTATACTCAGTGCGGGGGGCTAGGGTTGAGGTTAGGTTAAAAGACGACTTCTCTACGCAAGAAGAACTTGATTGAAAAGCTCCAGGGCCACCACAGGCCGAGTCCGTACACCCCTGAGCCCCAGTCGTGTGCACCGTTCTGGGGGAAGGTAACCTGGTCCGTAAAGGGTCTGGAGAGGGGTGGACATCCACAGAGCAGTCCTCGGGGACCTGTCCCAGTGGAGTCGATTCTATACATACTGACTTAAACGGTCCTCTGGGGATTTCTCTTCTTTCTGATCGGGCAGGTGTTGGGGCAGCCTCGGACCTCTGACGGGGTCCTTTGATGACCTCTGCGAACTCTGACCCTGAGGGGTGCTGTGGGGGGTTAGTGGGATGCAGATGGGGTGAGGAGGGGTGAGTCCCTACCCCTGTCCCTTGTTCTGTGGTGTCCACTGAGACAGGGGTCAGAGAGGGAGAGGGGCGAGAAGAGAAGTCGGAAGAGAGAGAGGGGAAAGACGAGGGGCGCAGAGGTTCAGGAGGACAGGGGAAGGCCAACCGGTCACTCTCCACTTCCATTCTGTTGACTTTCACCACACACATCTGCCGACAAGGACCTGTGGAACAGAGACACAACAGAAAATCCGCTCTCAGATAAAAAAAATAACTTTGATATGGTCAAAAAACAACAACATTTGAATGATAAAATATTAGTCTACATGGACTCGAATCCAGAAGATTTAACAGAAGAAAAAGGCTTGGATTTTGGATTTGGATTTCTAACGCATAGAATTAGGAATTACAATTCTAGAATGGACATGAACCTGCTTATGATGAGTTAGCCATAGAATTAGGAATTACAATTCTAGAATGGACATGAACCTGCTTATGAGGGGTTACCCATAGAATTAGGAATTACAATTCTAGAATGGACATGAACCTGCTTATGATGAGTTAGCCATAGAATTAGGAATTACAATTCTAGAATGAACCTGCTTATGATGGGTTACCCATAGAATTAGGAATTACAATTCTAGAATGGACATTAACCTGCTTATGATGAGTTAGCCATAGAATTAGGAATTACAATTCTAGAATGGACATGAACCTGCTTATGAGGGGTTACCCATAGAATTAGGAATTACAATTCTAGAATGGACATGAACCTGCTTATGATGAGTTAGCCATAGAATTAGGAATTACAATTCTAGAATGGACATGAACCTGCTTATGATGAGTTACCCATAGAATTAGGAATTACAATTCTAGAATGGACATGAACCTGCTTATGATGAGTTAGCCATAGAATTAGGAATTACAATTCTAGAATGGACATGAACCTGCTTATGATGAGTTACCCATAGAATTAGGAATTACAATTCTAGAATGGACATGAACCTGCTTATGATGAGTTAGCCATAGAATTAGGAATTACAATTCTAGAATGGACATGAACCTGCTTATGATGAGTTACCCATAGAATTAGGAATTACAATTCTAGAATGGACATGAACCTGCTTATGATGGGTTACCCATAGAATTAGGAATTACAATTCTAGAATGGACATGAACCTGCTTATGATGGGTTAGCCATAGAATTAGGAATTACAATTCTAGAATGGACATGAACCTGCTTATGATGGGTTAGCCATAGAATTAGGAATTACAATTCTAGAATGGACATGAACCTGCTTATGATGGGTTAGCCATAGAATTAGGAATTACAATTCTAGAATGGACATGAACCTGCTTATGAGGGGTTACCCATAGAATTAGGAATTACAATTCTAGAATGGACATGAACCTGCTTATGAGGGGTTACCCATAGAATTAGGAATTACAATTCTAGAATGGACATGAACCTGCTTATGATGAGTTACCCATAGAATTAGGAATTACAATTCTAGAATGGACATGAACCTGCTTATGATGAGTTACCCATAGAATTAGGAATTACAATTCTAGAATGGACATGAACCTGCTTATGATGAGTTACCCATAGAATTAGGAATTACAATTCTAGAATGGACATGAACCTGCTTATGATGAGTTACCCATAGAATTAGGAATTACAATTCTAGAATGGACATGAACCTGCTTATGATGAGTTACCCATAGAATTAGGAATTACAATTCTAGAATGGACATGAACCTGCTTATGATGTGTTACCCATAGAATTAGGAATTACAATTCTAGAATGGACATGAACCTGCTTATGATGTGTTACCCATAGAATTAGGAATTACAATTCTAGAATGGACATGAACCTGCTTATGATGGGTTACCCATAGAATTAGGAATTACAATTCTAGAATGGACATGAACCTGCTTATGATGAGTTAGCCATAGAATTAGGAATTGCAATTCTAGAATGGACATCAACCTTCTTATGATGAGTTACCCATAGAATTAGGAATTACAATTCTAGAATGGACATGAACCTTCTTATGATGGGTTAAAGGGCAGCCATTTTGGTCAGGGAGTTGGTCAACCACGCTTTCCCAGTGCTGTTTATAAGACATGGTGTAAAATAACGAAGTTAACGAATTTCGTCTGCACTGTATATCTGTTAGTTAGCCAGACTGTTTTAGACAAATGGTTCCCATTCATTTTTTTGGACAATATTTTAGGTTGACAATAATTCTATTGCACAATTTCTGATATATCACACACCTTAGTTTTATTTTAAGTCGCAGAATTATGCCTCTACTGCCATTCATTCCAATTAGACTGGTTTGGATTTCTCCCTGACCAATATGGCTGACATTTTCACCCCATTGTGGAACGTCGAAGGTTCATGACATAGCCCCTCTAGTCATTTAATAGGATCTCTTACCATCGATCAATAAATCATTCAGAATCAAATCAACTAATCTCTTACCAGGGAGCCGGAGTGTATTCTCAGTCTGATCCTCTCCTTCCTCCTCATCGTCCTCATCCTCCCCAGCCCTGCAGCCTCTCCGGACCTTGGGACCCAGGGTGCCTCCGAGGCCCCTCCTCCTACCCAGGACAGAGCACCCTTCCAAGGCGACAGGCTCCTCGCTGGTCCTCAGGCGCTTGGATCTGGTCCGTGGGTGTGAGAGGCTGCTGTAAAGGGGACACATTTAGCATCTCTTTGACATGTCACTTATTCAGAACAATGTAAAAAAAAATACCTCCCTCCTCCATCCCCATCCTCCCACACCCCTCCCTCCACCCCATCCTCCTCCTCCTCCCACACCCCTACATCCCCATCCTCCGGCTCCCTCCTCCTCCCACACCCCTCTCTCCCTCCTCCATCCCCATCCTCCCACACCCCTCCCTCCACCCCATCCTCCTCCTCCTCCCACACCCCTACATCCCCATCCTCCGGCTCCCTCCTCCTCCCACACCCCTCTCTCCCTCCTCCCTCCCTCCATCATCCCCATCCTCCTCCCACACCCCTCCATCCCCATCCCCCTCCTCCTCCCACACCCCTACATCCCCATCCTCCGGCTCCCTCCTCCTCCCACACCCCTCTCTCCCTCCTCCATCCCCATCCTCCCACACCCCTCCCTCCACCTCATCCTCCTCCTTCTCCTCCCACACCCCTACATCCCCATCCTCCGGCTCCCTCCTCCTCCCACACCCCTCTCTCCCTCCTCCCTCCCTCCTCCATCCCCATCCTCCTCCCACACCCCTCCATCCCCATCCTCCTGCTCCCTCCTCCTCCCACACCCCTCCCTCCCTCCTCCATCCCATCCTCCTCCCACACCCCTCCCTCCCTCCTCCATCCCCCTCCCTCCTTCTCCCACACCATCCCTCTCCTCCCACACCCCTCCCACCCCTCCCTCCCTTCTCCATCTCCATCCTCCTCCTCCCACACCCCTCCCTCCCCATCCTCCCTCCATCCTTCTCCTCCCACACCCCTCCCTCCCTCCATCCATCCCCATCCAAACTCCTCCCTCCTCCTCCCACACCCCTCCTCCCTCCATCCCCATCCTCCTCCTCCCACACCTCTCCATCCCCATCCTCCTCCTCCCTCCCCATCCTCCTCCTCCATCCTCATACCTGTTCACAGGGGTCTTGACCCGGCTGCGCTGAAGCCAGTTCTGCAGTTCTGGGGTGGTGGCGGGCGTGGCTCGGGTGTGGTCCAGAGGACAGGAGTCTTTCCCCAGCTTCCACACAGCATAGCGGTCCGGTTGGAACCACTTCACAAAGGGATCCATGCTGATCTTCACCATGTCTTTACTGCATGTACACTAGGGAGGAGGGGAGAAGGGAGTTAGCATACTATTTAGTGTGGAACCTCTCCACAAATGGAGACTAGAGAGGTCGGGAGGAGGGTTAGGAACCAGACTAGCATACTATTTAGTGTGGAACCTCTCCACAAATGGAGACTAGAGAGGTAGGGAGGAGGGTTAGGAACCAGACTGGCATACTATTTAGTGTGGAACCTCTCCACAAATGGAGACTAGAGAGGTAGGGAGGGGGGTTAGGAACCAGACTAGCATACTATTTAGTGTGGAACCTCTCCACAAATGGAGACTAGAGAGGTAGGGAGGAGGGTTAGGAACCAGACTAGCATACTATTTAGTGTGGAACCTCTCCACAAATGGAGACTAGAGAGGTAGGGAGGAGGGTTAGGAACCAGACTAGCATACTAGAATCTCTAGCTTGTTAGCTGTGTGTGCAGGGGGAAGTAGAATCTCTAGCTTGTTAGCTGTGTGTGCAGGGGAAGTAGAATCTCTAGCTTGTTAGCTGTGTGTGTCCAGGGGGAAGTAGAATCTCTAGCTTGTTAGCTGTGTGTCCAGGGGGAAGTATAATCTCTAGCTTGCTAGCTGTGTGTCCAGGGGGAAGTAGAATCTCTAGCTTGTTAGCTGTGTGTGCAGGGGAAGTAGAATCTCTAGCTTGTTAGCTGTGTGTCCAGGGGGAAGTAGAATCTCTAGCTTGTTAGCTGTGTGTCCAGGGGGAAGTAGAATCTCTAGCTTGTTAGCTGTGTGTCCAGGGGGAAGTAGAATCTCTAGCTTGTTAGCTGTGTGTCCAGGGGGAAGTAGAATCTCTAGCTTGTTAGCTGTGTGTCCAGGGGGAAGTAGAATCTCTAGCTTGTTAGCTGTGTGTCCAGGGGGAAGTAGAATCTCTAGCTTGTTAGCTGTGTGTCCAGGGGGAAGTAGAATCTCTAGCTTGTTAGCTGTGTGTCCAGGGGGAAGTAGAATCTCTAGCTTGTTAGCTGTGTGTCCAGGGGGAAGTAGAATCTCTAGCTTGTTAGCTGTGTGTCCAGGGGGAAGTAGAATCTCTAGCTTGTTAGCTGTGTGTCCAGGGGGAAGTAGAATCTCTAGCTTGTTAGCTGTGTGTCCAGGGGGAAGTAGAATCTCTAGCTTGTTAGCTGTGTGTCCAGGGGGAAGTAGAATCTCTAGCTTGTTAGCTGTGTGTCCAGGGGGAAGTAGAATCTCTAGCTTGTTAGCTGTGTGTCCAGGGGGAAGTAGAATCTCTAGCTTGCTAGCTGTGTGTCCAGGGGGAAGTAGAATCTCTAGCTTGTTAGCTGTGTGTGCAGGGGAAGTAGAATCTCTAGCTTGTTAGCTGTGTGTCCAGGGGGAAGTAGAATCTCTAGCTTGTTAGCTGTGTGTCCAGGGGGAAGTAGAATCTCTAGCTTGTTAGCTGTGTGTCCAGGGGGAAGTAGAATCTCTAGCTTGTTAGCTGTGTGTCCAGGGGGAAGTAGAATCTCTAGCTTGTTAGCTGTGTGTCCAGGGGGAAGTAGAATCTCTAGCTTGTTAGCTGTGTGTCCAGGGGGAAGTAGAATCTCTAGCTTGTTAGCTGTGTGTCCAGGGGGAAGTAGAATCTCTAGCTTGTTAGCTGTGTGTCCAGGGGGAAGTAGAATCTCTAGCTTGTTAGCTGTGTGTCCAGGGGGAAGTAGAATCTCTAGCTTGTTAGCTGTGTGTCCAGGGGGAAGTAGAATCTCTAGCTTGTTAGCTGTGTGTCCAGGGGGAAGTAGAATCTCTAGCTTGTTAGCCGTGTGTCCAGGGGGAAGTAGAATCTCTAGCTTGTTAGCTGTGTGTCCAGGGGGAAGTAGAATCTCTAGCTTGTTAGCTGTGTGTCCAGGGGGAAGTAGAATCTCTAGCTTGTTAGCTGTGTGTCCAGGGGGAAGTAGAATCTCTAGCTTGTTAGCTGTGTGTCCAGGGGGAAGTAGAATCTCTAGCTTGTTAGCTGTGTGTCCAGGGGGAAGTAGAATCTCTAGCTTGTTAGCTGTGTGCGTAGGGAAAGTAGAACGTCTAGCTTGTTAGCTGTGTGTGCTAGAAGCTTCCATTGTGAAAGTGACATCACCTGCCCTGAGACCCAGAAGTACTGCCTCCCCCCCAGAGGTACTGACCATAGTTCTGGAGGGGTCCCTGGTTCCACGTGGAAATACACACAACAGAAACAGCTCAGAGTAAACAGTGTGGTGTTCTCTTCATCTTACCTGAGTGGCCACCTTGCCGTAGTCGATCCATCGAACGCTGGCGAAGTTGGTCGACTCGGCACAGTTGAAGCCGTGGTTGAAGCCAGCGTGGTAGCCATAGGGAAAGGTGATCATAAACTCGCCTGCCTCCTGGGTGATCTGGAGAGAGGGGGGAGGGGGGGGGGGTTATTGAGGACAAAACCACTGGCAAATTTCCTCTATCAATTTGTCCCCATTGAGATCCCTTGACAAAAAAGAGAATCTCCCACACTGCTGTCGGCAGGATCACTTGTGTTAATCTAGTTAACGTATCAGCCTCACAGTCTCTACCAGATATACACAACCTCTCTCCTAATGACGACCAGGTCCAGACAGTATCTCAGGATAGTTACCGTATCAGTCTCACATATACACAACCTCTCTCCTAATGACGACCAGGTCCAGACAGTATCTCAGGATAGTTAACGTATCAGTCTCACATATACACAACCTCTCTCCTAATGACGACCAGGTCCAGACAGTATCTCAGGATAGTTACCGTATCAGTCTCACATATACACAACCTCTCTCCTAATGACGACCAGGTCCAGACAGTATCTCAGGATAGTTAACGTATCAGTCTCACATATACACAACCTCTCTCCTAATGACGACCAGGTCCAGACAGTATCTCAGGATAGCTAACGTATCAGTCTCACATATACACAACCTCTCTCCTAATGACGACCAGGTCCAGACAGTATCTCAGGATAGCTAACATATCAGTCTCACATATACACAACCTCTATCCTAATGACGACCAGGTTAGGGTTAGGTATCTCAGGATAGTTAACGTACCCTAATGACGACCAGGTTAGGGTTAGGTATCTCAGGATAGTTAACGTATCCTAATGACGACCAGGTTAGGGTTAGGTATCTCAGGATAGTTAACGTATCCTAATGACGACCAGGTTAGGGTTAGGTATCTCAGGATAGTTAACGTATCCTAATGACGACCAGGTTAGGGTTAGGTATCTCAGGATAGTTAACGTACCCTAATGACTACCAGGTTAGGGTTAGGTATCTCAGGATAGTTAACGTACCCTAATGACGACCAGGTTAGGGTTAGGGATCTCAGGATAGTTAACGTATCCTAATGACGACCAGGTTAGGTATCTCAGGATAGTTAACGTATCCTAATGACGACCAGGTTAGGCTTAGGTATCTCAGGATAGTTAACGTATCCTAATGACGACCAGGTTAGGTATCTCAGGATAGTTAACGTACCCTAATGACGACCAGGTTAGGGTTAGGTATCTCAGGATAGTTAACGTACCCTAATGACTACCAGGTTAGGGTTAGGTATCTCAGGATAGTTAACGTACCCTAATGACGACCAGGTTAGGGATCTCAGGATAGTTAACGTATCCTAATGACGACCAGGTTAGGTATCTCAGGATAGTTAACGTATCCTAATGACGACCAGGTTAGGCTTAGGTATCTCAGGATAGTTAACGTATCCTAATGACGACCAGGTTAGGCATCTCAGGATAGTTAACGTATCCTAATGACGACCAGGTTAGGTATCTCAGGATAGTTAACGTATCCTAATGACGACCAGGTTAGGGTTAGGTATCTCAGGATAGTTAACGTACCCTAATGACTACCAGGTTAGGGTTAGGTATCTCAGGATAGTTAACGTACCCTAATGACGACCAGGTTAGGGTTAGGGATCTCAGGATAGTTAACGTATCCTAATGACGACCAGGTTAGGTATCTCAGGATAGTTAACGTATCCTAATGACGACCAGGTTAGGCTTAGGTATCTCAGGATAGTTAACGTATCCTAATGACGACCAGGTTAGGTATCTCAGGATAGTTAACGTACCCTAATGACGACCAGGTTAGGGTTAGGTATCTCAGGATAGTTAACGTACCCTAATGACTACCAGGTTAGGGTTAGGTATCTCAGGATAGTTAACGTACCCTAATGACGACCAGGTTAGGGATCTCAGGATAGTTAACGTATCCTAATGACGACCAGGTTAGGTATCTCAGGATAGTTAACGTATCCTAATGACGACCAGGTTAGGCATCTCAGGATAGTTAACGTATCCTAATGACGACCAGGTTAGGCATCTCAGGATAGTTAACGTATCCTAATGACGACCAGGTTAGGTATCTCAGGATAGTTAACGTATCCTAATGACGACCAGGTTAGGTATCTCAGGATAGTTAACGTATCCTAATGACGACCAGGTTAGGTATCTCAGGATAGTTAACGTATCCTAATGACGACCAGGTTAGGTATCTCAGGATAGTTAACGTATCCTAATGACGACCAGGTTAGGCATCTCAGGATAGTTAACGTATCCTAATGACGACCAGGTTAGGTATCTCAGGATAGTTAACGTATCCTAATGACGACCAGGTTAGGCTTAGGTATCTCAGGATAGTTAACGTATCCTAATGACGACCAGGTTAGGCATCTCAGGATAGTTAACGTATCCTAATGACGACCAGGTTAGGTATCTCAGGATAGTTAACGTATCCTAATGACGACCAGGTTAGGCATCTCAGGATAGTTAACGTATCCTAATGACGACCAGGTTAGGTATCTCAGGATAGTTAACGTATCCTAATGACGACCAGGTTAGGCATCTCAGGATAGTTAACGTATCCTAATGACGACCAGGTTAGGTATCTCAGGATAGTTAACGTATCCTAATGACGACCAGGTTAGGCATCTCAGGATAGTTAACGTATCCTAATGACGACCAGGTTAGGTATCTCAGGATAGTTAACGTATCCTAATGACGACCAGGTTAGGTATCTCAGGGTAGTTAACGTATCCTAATGACGACCAGGTTAGGGTTCTCAGCAGTAAACTGTAAGACTATATACAACCAGTCAATACAACCAGTCAATACATAAAGACAATCAACTAAAGTGAAGAGCTGTTGTAATGTTGGTACAGATGACTAGAAGTCAGATTGGTGATAGTGTAGAAGTGTGTTCTAACACTATGTTGTAGCGACAGTTGAGATGAAAGGGATTTGAAAAAGTGACAGTTGAGATGAAAGGCTTTTAAAAAGTGACCGTTAATTAAGATGACAGGGTTTTAAAAAGTGACAGTTGAGATGACAGGGTTTTAAAAAGTGACAGTTGAGATGACAGGGTTTTAAAAAGTGACAGTTGAGATGAAAGGCTTTTAAAAAGTGACAGTTGAGATGAAAGGCTTTTAAAAAGTGACAGTTGAGATGAAAGGCTTTTAAAAAGTGACAGTTAAGATAAAAAGTGACAGTTGAGATGAAAGGGTTTTAAAAAGTGACAGTTGAGATGAAAGGGTTTTAAAAAGTGACATTTAATTAAGATGAAAGGGTTTTAAAAAGTGACATTTAATTAAGATGAAAGGGTTTTAAAAAGTGACAGTTAATTAAGATGAAAGGGTTTTAAAAAGTGACAGTTGAGATGAAAGGGTTTTAAAAAGTGACAGTTGAGATGAAAGGGTTTTAAAAAGTGGCAGTTGAGATGAAAGGGTTTTAAAAAGTGACAGTTGAGATGAAAGGGTTTTAAAAAGTGACAGTTGAGATGAAAGGGTTTTAAAAAGTGACAGTTAAGATAAAAAGTGACAGTTGAGATGAAAGGGTTTTAAAAAGTGACAGTTGAGATGAAAGGGTTTTAAAAAGTGACAGTTAATTAAGATGAAAGGGTTTTAAAAAGTGACAGTTAATTAAGATGAAAGGGTTTTAAAAAGTGACAGTTGAGATGAAAGGGTTTTAAAAAGTGGCAGTTAAGATGAAAGGGTTTTAAAAAGTGACAGTTAAGATAAAAAGTGACAGTTGAGATGAAAGGGTTTTAAAAAGTGACCGTTGAGATGAAAGGGTTTTAAAAAGTGACAGTTAATTAAGATGAAAGGGTTTTAAAAAGTGACAGTTAATTAAGATGAAAGGGTTTTAAAAAGTGACAGTTGAGATGAAAGGGTTTTAAAAAGTGGCAGTTAAGATGAAAGGGTTTTAAAAAGTGACAGTTGAGATGAAAGGGTTTTAAAAAGTGACAGTTGAGATGAAAGGGTTTTAAAAAGTGACAGTTGAGATGAAAGGGTTTTAAAAAGTGACAGTTGAGATGAAAGGGTTTTAAAAAGTGACAGTTGAGATGAAAGGGTTTTAAAAAGTGACAGTTGAGATGAAAGGGTTTTAAAAAGTGACAGTTGAGATGAAAGGGTTTTAAAAAGTGACAGTTGAGATGAAAGGGTTTTAAAAAGTGACAGTTGAGATGAAAGGGTTTTAAAAAGTGACAGTTGAGATGAAAGGGTTTTAAAAAGTGACAGTTGAGATGAAAGGGTTTTAAAAAGTGACAGTTGAGATGAAAGGGTTTTAAAAAGTGACAGTTGAGATGAAAGGGTTTTAAAAAGTGACAGTTGAGATGAAAGGGTTTTAAAAAGTGACAGTTGAGATGAAAGGGTTTTAAAAAGTGACAGTTGAGATGAAAGGGTTTTAAAAAGTGACAGTTGAGATGAAAGGGTTTTAAAAAGTGACAGTTGAGATGAAAGGGTTTTAAAAAGTGACAGTTGAGATGAAAGGGTTTTAAAAAGTGGCAGTTGAGATGAAAGGGTTTTAAAAAGTGGCAGTTGAGATGAAAGGGTTTTAAAAAGTGACAGTTGAGATGAAAGTGTTTTAAAAAGTGACAGTTGAGATGAAAGGGTTTTAAAAAGTGACAGTTGAGATGAAAGCGTTTTAAAAAGTGACAGTTGAGATGAAAGGGTTTTAAAAAGTGACAGTTGAGATGAAAGGGTTTTAAAAAGTGACAGTTGAGATGAAAGGGGTTTAAAAAGTGACAATTGAGATGAAAGGGTTTTAAAAAGTGACAGTTAAGACAGTCAGTTTGTCCCACCTTGTCGAAGGGGATGCTGTACTTCTTCAGGATAGAAGGGGAGATCAGGGTCATCTTGTGACGGAGAAAAGCCTCACACCCTTTAAACCCGTTGGGGAAGAAACCTGGAACACACACACACACACACACACACACACACAACGTGGAGAGACTGTTAGATAGATTGACAGAGTCAACACAGTGCTATTGGGTACAATAATTTAGGTCTATCCTCCTAAGACCGCGTTTAGACAGGCAGCCTGGGCTGCCTGTCTAAACGCTGCCTCAGTGTTCTACTTTTTACTTAATATTTCATCTAGTTAAACTAAGATTACCTGTAGCCAGTCTCTCCAGTCTCTTCCCATGCTCAGGGGGGATGGCATACCTGTAGACAGAGACAATGTGTCTGATGTTAATATAGACAATGTGTCTAATGTTAATATACCTGTAGACAGAGACAATGTGTCTGTTAATATAGACAATGTGTCTGATGTTAATATAGACAATGTGTCTAATGTTAATATACCTGTAGACAGAGACAATGTGTCTGATGTTAATATAGACAATGTGTCTAATGTTAATATACCTGTAGACAGAGACAATGTGTCTGTTAATATAGACAATGTGTCTGTTAATATAGACAATGTGTCTAATGTTAATATAGCTGTAGACAGAGACAATGTGTCTGTTAATATAGACAATGTGTCTAATGTTAATATAGACAATGTGTCTGTTAATATAGACAATGTGTCTGTTAATATAGACAATGTGTCTGTTAATATAGACAATGTGTCTGTTAATATAGACAATGTGTCTAATGTTAATATACCTGTAGACAGAGACAATGTGTCTGTTAATATAGACAATGTGTCTAATGTTAATATAGACAATGTGTCTGTTAATATAGACAATGTGTCTGTTAATATAGACAATGTGTCTAATGTTAATATAGACAATGTGTCTGTTAATATAGCTGTAGACAGAGACAATGTGTCTGATGTTAATATAGACAATGTGTCTGTTAATATAGACAATGTGTCTGTTAATATAGACAATGTGTCTAATGTTAATATAGACAATGTGTCTGTTAATATACCTGTAGACAGAGACAATGTGTCTGTTAATATAGACAATGTGTCTGTTAATATAGACAACGTGTCTAATGTTAATATACCTGTAGACAGAGACAATGTGTCTGTTAATATAGACAATGTGTCTAATGTTAATATAGACAATGTGTCTGTTAATATAGACAATGTGTCTGTTAATATAGACAATGTGTCTGTTAATATAGACAATGTGTCTAATGTTAATATACCTGTAGACAGAGACAATGTGTCTGTTAATATAGACAATGTGTCTAATGTTAATATAGACAATGTGTCTGTTAATATAGACAATGTGTCTGATGTTAATATAGACAATGTGTCTGTTAATATAGACAATGTGTCTGTTAATATAGACAATGTGTCTAATGTTAATATACCTGTAGACAGAGACAATGTGTCTGTTAATATAGACAATGTGTCTAATGTTAATATAGACAATGTGTCTAATGTTAATATAGCTGTAGACAGAGACAATGTGTCTGTTAATATAGACAATGTGTCTGTTAATATAGACAATGTGTCTAATGTTAATATAGCTGTAGACAGAGACAATGTGTCTGATGTTAATATAGACAATGTGTCTGTTAATATAGACAATGTGTCTGTTAATATAGACAATGTGTCTAATGTTAATATACCTGTAGACAGAGACAATGTGTCTAATGTTAATATAGACAACGTGTCTAATGTTAATATACCTGTAGACAGAGACAATGTGTCTGTTAATATAGACAATGTGTCTGTTAATATAGACAATGTATCTAATGTTAATATAGACAATGTGTCTAATGTTAATATAGACAATGTGTCTAATGTTAATATACCTGTAGACAGAGACAATGTTTGTCAGGTTAACACAGAAGGTGAATAGTAAACTAGTGTGTGGGTAGGTGTTATGTATGAGACAAACTGTTTAGATGTGTCATCCTCTACACTGACAATACTGGCCCCTAGTGGTGAGCCTTGGAATTCTACCTATTCTAAAGTTCCTGACATGGAACTCTGTAGAACTCTTGTAGAACTCTAATAGAACTCTAATAGAACTCTAATAGAACTCTGTAGAACTCTGTAGAACTCCCTCAGGGTTCTTAGGCATTCCATTACACCTCTTCTCCCCCATCAGAAGCCCCAAATTCAACTATCAGTCTGAGGTAAGGGGGGGGGTGTGTGAGTGTAAGGGGAGAGGGAGGACTGCCCCAGGAGTGGGAGAGGTGAGGAGGGGTTGAGAGAAGAGCTTCTTGGTGGTCCTCCCCTCCAGGGAAATGTGTCTAAGTGGGGAGAGGTGAGGAGGGGTTGAGAGAAGAGCTTCTTGGTGGTCCTCCCCTCCAGGGAAATGTGTCTAAGTGGGGAGAGGTGAGGAGGGGTTGAGAGAAGAGCTTCTTGGTGGTCCTCCCCTCCAGGGAAATGTGTCTAAGTGGGGAGAGGTGAGAACCATGTGTGTTGCAGGGCTTCCTGCTCTAATGAACAGCAGTATACCTCCAGGGGAAGAGAAAGATGGGGAGACTGAGGGAGGGAGAGAGGGAGAGGGAAAGAGGGAGAGAGGGAGGTGGAAAGGGGTAGGTGGAAAGAGGGGGAGATGGAAAGAGGGAGAGAGGGAGGTGGAAAGAGGGAGAGAGGGAGGTGGAAACAGGGAGAGAGGGAGGAATAAAGAAGTCATTCCCCTCTCCCTTCCTACCCATCTCTCCCTCTAACCCCGCCTCTCAGTTTGCCTGAGAGACACCATGCTAGTAAATAACAGTATCCCCCTACCAGGACTTGGGCTCTCCAAAGTGCAGGTAGTTGATGCTATAAAGATCCATGTCTTCAGTGTGCCAGGAGAAGCTGGTCTTCCACATGCCGAAGTACAGGTAGGGTGTGTTCACCCCCTGGATAGAAACACCACAGTCCTCTTCAATCACATCCAGGATGGAGTTGAGGTGGCCGATGTTCCACTCCTCTATACCCTACAGGAGAGGAGGAGAGAGGAGAGAGGAGGAGAGAGGGGGAGAGAGGAGAGACAGAGGAGGAGAGAGGAGAGACAGAGGAGGAGAGAGGGAATTAGAGGAGAGAGAAGGGAGAGAGGAGGCGAGAGGAGAGATAATTAGATGAAAGAGAAGGGAGAGAAGAGGAGAGAGAAGGAGAGAGAATTAGATGAAAGACAGAAGGGAGAGAGGAGGCGAGAGGAGAGATAATTAGATGAAAGAGAAGGGAGAGAAGAGGAGAGAGGAGGAGAGAGAATTAGATGAAAGACAGAAGGGAGAGAGGAGGCGAGAGGAGAGAGAATTAGATGAAAGACAGAAGGGAGAGAGGAGGCGAGAGGAGAGATAATTAGATGAAAGAGAAGGGAGAGAAGAGGAGAGAGGAGGAGAGAGAATTAGATGAAAGACAGAAGGGAGAGAGGAGGCGAGAGGAGAGAGAATTAGATGAAAGACAGAAGGGAGAGAGGAGGCGAGAGGAGAGATAATTAGATGAAAGAGAAGGGAGAGAAGAGGAGAGAGGAGGAGAGAGAATTAGATGAAAGACAGAAGGGAGAGAGGAGGCGAGAGGAGAGAGAATTAGATGAAAGAGAAGGGAGAGAGGAGGCGAGAGGAGAGATAATTAGATGAAAGACAGAAGGGAGAGAGGAGGCGAGAGGAGAGATAATTAGATGAAAGAGAAGGGAGAGAAGAGGAGAGAGGAGGAGAGAGAATTAGATGAAAGACAGAAGGGAGAGAGGAGGCGAGAGGAGAGAGAATTAGATGAAAGACAGAAGGGAGAGAGGAGGCGAGAGGAGGAGAGAGAATTAGATGAAAGACAGAAGGGAGAGAGGAGGCGAGAGGAGAGAGAATTAGATGAAAGACAGAAGGGAGAGAGGAGGCGAGAGGAGGAGAGAGAATTAGATGAAAGAGAAGGGAGAGAGGAGGCGAGAGGAGGAGAGAGAATTAGATGAAAGAGAAGGGAGAGAGGAGGCGAGAGGAGAGAGAATTAGATGAAAGACAGAAGGGAGAGAGGAGGCGAGAGGAGGAGAGAGAATTAGATGAAAGACAGAAGGGAGAGAGGAGGCGAGAGGAGAGAGAATTAGATGAAAGACAGAAGGGAGAGAGGAGGCGAGAGGAGAGAGAATTAGATGAAAGAGAAGGGAGAGAAGAGGAGAGAGGAGGAGAGAGAATTAGATGAAAGACAGAAGGGAGAGAGGAGGCGAGAGGAGAGATAATTAGATGAAAGACAGAAGGGAGAGAGGAGGCGAGAGGAGAGATAATTAGATGAAAGAGAAGGGAGAGAAGAGGAGAGAGGAGGAGAGAGAATTAGATGAAAGACAGAAGGGAGAGAGGAGGCGAGAGGAGAGAGAATTAGATGAAAGACAGAAGGGAGAGAGGAGGCGAGAGGAGGAGAGAGAATTAGATGAAAGACAGAAGAGAGAGAGGAGGAGAGAGGAGAGAGAGAGAATTAGATGAAAGACAGAAGAGAGAGAGGAGAGATGAGACAGAAGGGAGAGAAACAACAAGATAGAGTTGAGGTGTCAGATATTCCACTCCTCTATACTTCACCCTGCACCAGGACAGAGGAGAGGTTGGGATGACTAGAAAGGAATATACAGGAGTGAAATGACAGTGATCCTGATGATCAGTGATGAGTGACAGAGAGAGGAGAGAGAGACTGATATTCTATGAGTCCTGAGACATCTACCTCGTCATAGAGGCTCCCGGGGACGTCAGCTCCATATATGGGAGATACGAAGGTCAGGTTCTTCCAGTACTTCCTCTCCAGGTCCTCATAGTTCAGGTAGCGGGGAGTACAATATCTGGAGAGGTAGAAGATCTATGTTATAACAACTATACTAAATATAACACATAGTTCAGGTAGAGGGAGTACAGTATCTGGAGAGGTAGAAGATCTATGTTATACCTACTATACTAAATATAACACATAGTTCAGGTAGAGGGAGTACAATATCTGGAGAGGTAGAAGATCTATGTTATACCTACTATACTAAATATAACACATAGTTCAGGTAGAGGGAGTACAGTATCTGGAGAGGTAGAAGATCTATGTTATACCTACTATACTAAATATAACACATAGTTCAGGTAGAGGGAGTGTGTGTTGTTACTGACTTGTCACTGTTGGCGAGGCGTCTGAACACCTGTGTGTGTGTGTGTGTGTGTGTGGTTACTGACTTGTCACTGTTGGCGAGGCGTCTGAACATGTGTGTGTGTGTGTGTGTGTGTGTGTGTGTGTGTGTGTGTGTGGTTACTGACTTGTCACTGTTGGCGAGGCGTCTGAACTCCTGTGTGTGTCTGTGTGTGTGTGTGTGTGGTTACTGACTTGTCACTGTTGGCGAGGCGTCTGAACACCTGTGTGTGTGTGTGTGTGTGTGTGTGTGTGTGTGTGTCTGTGTGTGTGTGTGTGTGTGTAGGTACTGACTTGTCACTGTTGGCGAGGCGTCTGAACACCTGTGTGTGTGTGTGTGTGTGTGTGTGTGTGTGTGTGTGTGTGTGTGTGTGTAGTTACTGACTTGTCACTGTTGGCGAGGCGTCTGAACTCCTTAACGCTGAGCGGTTTCTTCTGGATGTTGAACTGAGTGAACAGGCCTGACTGGCCAGCAACCATCTGCTGGATAGGAGCATGGATCACCAGGTCATCAATATCATCATAGCTACACCGAGGACGCCAGCCCTTAGGAGGAATCACCTGGAGACAGGTAGAGGAGAGAGAGAGGGGGTTATCACCTGGAGACAGGTAGAGGAAAGAGAGGGGGGGTTATCACCTGGAGACAGGTAGAGGAGAGAGGGGTTATCAACCGGAGACAGGTAGAGGAGAGAGGGGTTATCACCTGGAGACAGGTAGAGGAGAGAGAGGGGTTATCACCTGGAGACAGGTAGAGGAGAGAGAGAGAGGGGGTTATCACCTGGAGACAGGTAGAGGAGAGAGAGAGAGGGGGTTATCACCTGGAGACAGGTAGAGGAGAGAGAGGGGGGGTTATCACCTGGAGACAGGTAGAGGAGAGAGAGGGGGGGTTATCACCTGGAGACAGGTAGAGGAGAGAGAGGGGGGGTTATCACCTGGAGACAAGTAGAGGAGAGAGGGGGGGTTATCACCTGGAGACAGATAGAGGAGAGAGAGAGGGGGTTATCACCTGGAGACAGGTAGAGGAGAGAGGGGGGGGTTATCACCTGGAGACAGGTAGAGGAGAGAGAGAGGGGGTTATCACCTGGAGACAGGTAGAGGAGAGAGAGAGGGGGTTATCACCTGGAGACAGGTAGAGGAGAGAGAGAGAGGGGTTATCACCTGGAGACAGGTAGAGGAGAGAGAGGGGGGGTTATCACCTGGAGACAGGTAGAGGAGAGAGAGGGGGGGTTATCACCTGGAGACAGGTAGAGGAGAGAGAGAGGGGGTTATCACCTGGAGACAGGTAGAGGAGAGAGAGGGGGGGTTATCACCTGGAGACAGGTAGAGGAGAGAGGGGGGGGGGGTTATCACCTGGAGACAGGTAGAGGAGAGAGGGGGGGGGTTATCACCTGGAGACAGGTAGAGGAGAGAGAGAGGGGGTTATCACCTGGAGACAGGTAGAGGAGAGAGAGAGGGGGTTATCACCTGGAGACAGGTAGAGGAGAGAGAGGGGGGGTTATCACCTGGAGACAGGTAGAGGACAGAGAGGGGGGAGTTATCACCTGGAGACAGGTAGAGGAGAGAGAGGGGGGGTTATCACCTGGAGACAGGTAGAGGAGAGAGAGAGGGGGTTATCACCTGGAGACAGGTAGAGGAGAGAGAGGGGGGGGTATCACCTGGAGACAGGTAGAGGAGAGAGGGGGGGGGGGGTTATCACCTGGAGACAGGTAGAGGAGAGAGGGGGGGGGGTTATCACCTGGAGACAGGTAGAGGAGAGAGAGAGGGGGTTATCACCTGGAGACAGGTAGAGGAGAGAGAGAGGGGGTTATCACCTGGAGACAGGTAGAGGAGAGAGAGAGGGGGGGTTATCACCTGGAGACAGGTAGAGGAGAGAGAGGGGGGGTTATCACCTGGAGACAGGTAGAGGAGAGAGAGAGGGGGGGTTATCACCTGGAGATAGGTAGAGGGTGATAATCCCCAAATTACACTCAGACAAGCACACACACACACAGGTTGTTCTCGCATCTTTCCTGAACAGACACACACCAAACACACTTCCAGTCCTACTCTCAGGCACACACACCCACCTTGGCGAGGCCAGCACGGTGCGCCCCCTGTGCCTCCATGTGGGCCAGGTACCGGTTGAAGTCTCTGAACTCCTCCACGGTGGGCCTGAAGGTCATGATCTTGCAGGAGGGGTTAACGGGGCCGTAGACCTCCGCCCCTGCCATCCTGCCTGCTCACACAGAGGAAGCCTTGACAGAGAAACAGTTACTCCTCATTAGAATGTCATGACAGTAATACGTTCTGTTAACTAAGGGGAAGCCTTGACAGAGAAACAGTTACTCCTCATTAGAATGTCATGACAGTAAAACGTAATTGCCTCCACCAATTAAACCCAGACAAGATCTTAAGGAAACAGGGCAGGAGGGGGTTAACAGGGCCGTAGACTGGCTGACAGCCGTGGTAGATCAGACCGTATACCACGGGTATGACAATGCAATGATTTTTACTGCTCTAATTACGTTGGTAACCAGTTTATAATAGCAATAAGGCACCTCAGGGGTTTGTGGTATATTGCCAAATTACCACGGCTAAGGGCTGTGTCCAGGCACTCCGCGTTGCGCGTTAGAACAACCCCTAGCCGTGGTATATTGGCCATATACCACACTGCCTCTGGCCTGACTGCTTAAATAGAACACAGGCTAGGGCCATAGGCTGTCTGACTAGACTGATAAAACCTAGAGATACATACCGTAGAGACACTAGATTCCAGCTAGTCTACATACCGTAGAGACACGAGATCCCAGCTAATCTACATACTGTAGAGACACTAGATCCCAGCTAATCTACATACTGTAGAGACACGAGATCCCAGCGAGTCTACATACTGTAGAGACACTAGATCCCAGCTAGTCTACATATCATAGAGACACTAGATCACAGCTAGCCTACATTCTGTAGAGACACTAGATCCCAACTAATCTACATACTGTAGAGACACGAGATCCCAGGGAGTCTACATACTGTAGAGACACTAGATCCCAGCTAGTCTACATACCGTAGAGACACGAGATCCCAGCTAATCTACATACTGTAGAGACACGAGATCCCAGCGAGTCTACATACTGTAGAGACACTAGATCCCAGCTAGTCTACATATCATAGAGACACTAGATCACAGCTAGCCTACATTCTGTAGAGACACTAGATCCCAACTAATCTACATACTGTAGACACTAGATCCCAGCTAGTCTACATACTGTAGAGACACTAGATCCCAACTAATCTACATACTGTAGACACTAGATCCCAACTAATCTATATACTGTAGACACTAGATCCCAGCTAGTCTACATACTGTAGAGACACTAGATCCCAGCTAGTCTACATACCGTAGAGACACGAGATCCCAGCTAATCTACATACTGTAGAGACACGAGATCCCAGGGAGTCTACATACTGTAGAGACACTAGATCCCAGCTAGTCTACATACCGTAGAGACACGAGATCCCAACTAATCTACATACTGTAGAGACACGAGATCCCAGCGAGTCTACATACTGTAGAGACACTAGATCCCAGCTAGTCTACATATCATAGAGACACTAGATCACAGCTAGCCTACATTCTGTAGAGACACTAGATCCCAACTAATCTACATACTGTAGACACTAGATCCCAGCTAGTCTACATACTGTAGAGACACTAGATCCCAACTAATCTACATACTGTAGACACTAGATCCCAGCTAGTCTACATACTGTAGAGACACGAGATCCCAGCGAGTCTACATACTGTAGAGACACTAGATCCCAGCTAGTCTACATTCCGTAGAGACACGAGATCCCAGCTAGTCTACATTCTGTAGAGACACTAGATCCCAGCTAGTCTACATTCTGTAGAGACACGAGATCCCAGCTAGTCTACATTCTGTAGAGACACTAGATCCCAGCTAGTCTACATACTGTAGAGACACTAGATCCCAGCTACAGTTGAAGTCAGAAGTTTACATATACCTCAGCCAACTACATTTAAACTCGGTTTTTCACAATCGCTGACATTTAATCCTAGTAAAAATGCCCTGTCGTAGGGTCAGTTAGGATCACTACTTTATTTTAAGAATGTGAAACGTCAGAAAAATAGTAGAGAGAATTATTTATTTCAGCTTTTATTTATTTCATCACATTTCCAGTGGGTCAGAAGTTTACATACACTCAATTAGTATTTGGTAGCATTGCCTTTAAATGGTTTAACTTGGGTCAAACGTTGCGGGGAGCCTTCCACAATAAGTTGGGTGAATTTTGGCCCATTCCTCCTGACAGAGCTGGTGTAACTGAGTCAGGTTTGTAGGCCTCCTCGCTCGCACGCGTTTTTTTTCAGTTCTTCCCACAAATTTTCTATAGGATTGAGGTCAGGGCTTTGTGATGGCCACTCCAATACCATGACTTTGTTGTCCCTAAGCCATAACTTTGGAAGTATGCTTGGGGTCATTGTCCGATCAGGACCAGGGTTTGTGAACAACACTCAATGTTGTGCAGTGTAGGCTACAGTATTGCTTATATGAATAACACATAAATAAAAAGCAACACATAGGTTATTATTGTGTAACTAACCAATAAGGTCCGATAACAATATTAACCTATGTGCAACACATTTATTATTCTTATCAGGCCTCATTATCAGGCCTCATTGGTTAATTACACAAAAACAGCCAAGGAAGCAGGCTTCTCTTCCTTCTTCCTGAGTCCAGCTCTAACACACCTGATTCTACAAATTAACTAATCACCAATCCAATAAGCCTTAATAAGCTAGTAGATTAGCTGAACTAATAAACCCAGTGTTGCAGACAGTGCAACTGCAATAAATCAGCCTCCAAAATGGCCCCTATTCCATATATAGTACACTACTTTTGACAAGGGTTGGCACCCTATTCCTTATTTAGTTCACTACTTTAGACCAGGGTTAGCACCCTATTCCCTATTTAGTTCAGTACTTTAGACCAGGGTTGGCACCCTATTCCCTATTTAGTACACTACTTTAGACCAGGGTTGGCACCCTATTCCATATACAGTACACTACTTTGACCATAGCATAGGAGTATGGGTTCTGGTCAAACGTTGTGCACTAAAAAGGGTGCTCTTTGGGATGCACTCCCATGCTGTCTTACTCATGTCACCTTCAATTTCGCTGTGTGCTATTTACAAGTTGGACCACTGGGTGGCGGTCATCTCCCACAAAGGAAATCGTGGTCCTCCCAAAATATTCTGACAACCCCTCTGCTAGTTACCACCAGCAGGGTTCCCGATCACCACAACTCTGGGGTCCATCCCGAATGGCACCCTATTCCCTACATAGTGAACTACTTTTGACCAGGGCTTACATCAGCATCAGAGCACTATATAGGAAATAGGGTGCCATTTGGTATACTCACTTTGGATTTACTTTGACAAAGGAGACAAAGGACTAGACACACAATAACAGTTGGTTTCTTTAAAAAAAAAAAAATGTTCAAGCAAAACAGTACAATGAGGAAGAGACCCACAATAAGGAAATGCGTCTCAAATCATTCATTTAGATTATCTCACAAAGCAATGAACGGCTAATACAATAACAATAAAAACGTTACATTTTAATTGATTCGAATAAAGTAAATCTATGAATTATGTTGTTGCATATCATGTTTGATATAAAATGGTAACTTTGCCATGTTCAACCATTTTCTTAAAAATCATGCAATGCACTTATTATATATATAGATATAGTAGCTAAATGATTAAATCACTTGTGACAGTGCATTTATTTCCCAAGATAAGTCCGAAGTGCAGTGTGGCTAATCTGATCTTTGTCTGTCTTTCTGTCCGAGCTCGTCTACGTTCAGTTGTGGTAGCCAGCAATGGCAGATCGAAGGAGACAGTTCAAATAATTGATAACTACGACTTGATTTGAAATCAACCACTCCCTTTCTTTCGTTATTGTCAGAATTCAAGAGTCTTACAGTAGTCAAACGTGAGATAAATAACAAGAACTGGTTACGATGAGAAAGGGGATAAGTAGCCAGCTTGCTAAACTGGCCATCTTGCACAATGCGCGTAGCAGAGATGGGGGTTTAAATCCCATCTTGAATGGATGCAGTCGAGATTTATGCTAACTAACAAGGCCCGAGGTTAGCTAGCAAGCTACAAGCTGACCAAATATACTGCACGAATTCAACATATATCAACCATAAATAGTCTGGCTGTTATCCAGACACACATAGAAATACATTTACCTAGTAACGTTAGTATTGTGCATCGCAGTTTCACTGGTTTAGCTAGCTAACAACAGATTAACAGTTGGCTATTTGCTAGTAGAAGTTAGCACAATGAAAACACCAAGTCAACGGGTTCGAGTTAGCCTCACCAGCTAACTGTGAGAGGTGACTGTTAGCTAGCCGGTAATAAAACAGGGTATAAATAAACATTATGTGTAATATGTATAACGTAGACTATGTCCAAGCAGAACTACTATATCTACAGCCAGTTTAACTATATGCAATAATGTCTGAATCAATTGATAAATGCATGCAAGCAGCGAAAACGAGTTGCTGTTGTTAGCCAACGTGTGCCAAGTTGGGCTAGCTAGCAACGGTAGCTTAGTTACCCTAGCCAGCCAGTTAGCCTAGCCAGCCAGTTAGCCTAGCCAGTCAGTTAGCTTAGCCAACCAGTTAGCTTAGCCAACCAGTTAGCTCAGCCAACCAGTCCACTGCTTACAAACGAAAATAGACGCCACAAACTAGTTGACACTGAACGTTATAGTCATGAATTAAACCCGTGTTATAGATTGCATTTGTAAGGAAACTTGTACTGTACCTTTTGGTGTATGAAAAATGTGTGTTTCGTTGTATTGTTGTTTATCTCTTCTCGCCCTGATCGCCCAGCTGTTTTCATATAACAGCTGGTCAACAGCGTCTTGTTCTTCTGTCTGGTCGATAAGCAGATTTCAGACCAGTGGTGTAGTTGGCTGCCCCCTGTCGGACAAAGATGCACCTTCACTTCAACAAATGTAGAAAAAAATAAGAAACATACAAAAAATTAAACATTTATTTAATTATAGGAATATAAAATAAGAAACATATAAAAATTAAGCATTTAATTATAGGAATATTTTCTAGAAATGCTTGGTTTTTCACTTTTTTGGTGGGTGACACATTTCGATTGATATTTTCTCCCTTCCTGTTTTCCTATTGTTTCAGTGTCTACACAGAATTTCCCAGTTTATATACATGTAAATAATGAATAAGACTACGTGTGTGGATTATGAATGTCGCTATATATATCTGTTATCGTTGCTATGTGTGAAGCAGGTGTTAAAACGAATTAGAGTTAGCACGACCGACTAGGAGATAGTGAAAGAGGAGTGGCATCCATCACCGTTCACTAGGAACCAAACGGACGCGAACGGTCCAAAAAGGGGGCGGGACCTACATGACTTCGTCCAATAAGAAGCTATAATATTCGTTGCAAAATGTTTACCGTTAAAACGTTTTTGCTACGACAGGGATTAATGAACACACCCCAGGGTGACAACGCCGATGACTTTCTCTGAACATGGCCGCTCAAGATGAACTCAGTAAGTTTCTAACTGCTTTTTGCAGTGATTAAATGCATCGTAAGACACTTCATGTATCGGTAACATGTATTATTGCATTTAGTACACAGTCATAACTTTATTCTATCGAGCGAAAAACGCCTGTGATATGAACTATTAACACGTTGATTTGAGGTAGCTGGCTAACGCTAGTTAGAAGGCCGTCTGCACAGTCATGGTCCAAATGAAAGTGTTGTATTAAAGATCAACGTGATCTGATGGCGACTGGAATAGTTGTTATTTTTTTTAAAACATTGGATCAGTCATTTCATTCCCTATTTGTAACGATGTCATGTTTAGATCTGTAACTACGATTAAACTAAACGATGATATGTTGGCGTAACCAAGTGGCTAGCTTGCTGGTTAGCAGTGCAGCCAGGCGTCCGGGACAATATGAATTGTCTTTAAGATTAGCCTTGTGTGTGTGAAGTTAACTAATTAGCTCTAGTAGCTAGCTAATTCATTGCAAGCCAGCTAGTTAGGTATCTCGATGGTAACAGGTTGCATACATGGAATGAAAGATGACATTTAATTTTCAATGCAGTGAGTGTGTTGGCAAACACACACTTCTCACAAGGTAACGTTAGCTAACCATTTTGAGATGATTTAGCTAACTGACTGACTAACTAACCAGCCAAATCACCAGCTAGTTAGCTAGCCACTAATTTATGTCATTAATTTCCTTGCCAACTAGTTGCCAGTCCGATGCAAGTAGAAAGCATATACGCCCTGTCTGACATAGCTAATGGCTATGTCATGCAGGCTTTGTGATCTAGCTCAGAACAGCCTGTCCACCCCAGTTATAACACATATAACACAAGGTGCATTAGCACATTAACAGTCCCTTGTTGATACTTTAGGTCTGAATGTTGTAGCTACATTTGAAATGTTTACAGTTGAGTCATTCAGCAGACTCAGTCTTATTCAGAGTAAACTGAGCCACTCGGGACCAGCTAACTGGACATCCACACGGTACCTTTCTGTACCTTAATTAGACAGGTGTGTTTTCTGTACCTTAATTAGACAGGTGTGTTTTCTGTACCTTAATTAGTCAGGTGTGTTTTCTGTACCTTAATTAGTCAGGTGTGTTTTCTGTACCTTAATTAGACAGGTGTGTTTTCTGTACCTTAATTAGACAGGTGTGTTTTCTGTACCTTAATTAGTCAGGTGTGTTTTCTGTACCTTAATTAGTCAGGTGTGTTTTCTGTACCTTAATTAGTCAGGTGTGTTTTCTGTACCTTAATTAGTCAGGTGTGTTTTCTGTACCTTAATTAGTCAGGTGTGTTTTCTGTACCTTAATTGGACAGGTGTGTTTTCTGTACTTTATTTGAACAGGTGTATATTCTGTACTTTAATTAGACAGGTGTGTTTTCTGTACCTTATTTGGACAGGTGTGTTTTCTGTACCTTATTTGGACAGGTGGGTTTTCTGTACCTTAATTAGACAGGTGTCTAGACACCCTACTCCCTATACAGTGCACTACTCTTGACCGGGAACCCTATTGAACCTGGTGAAAAGTATATAGTGCACTACTTTTGATGAGAGTCCTATGGGCCCTGGTCAAAAGTAGTGCACTATAAAGGGAATAGGGGGCCATTTGGGACGGCCTAGTCTCATCATTTCTAATTTTAAAATCCTCCCTTTCTCCTCCTTCTCTCTCCTCTTCACTCCTAATTTCTCCTCCTTCTCTCCTCCTCACTTCTAATTTCTCCTCCTTCTCTCCTCCTCACTTCTGATTTCTCCTCCTTCTCTTCTCCTCACTTCTAATTTCTCCTTCTCTCTCTCCTCCATTCAATTCTCCAGATCAACTGGAGCGAGTTTTCTTGCGTTTGGGCCATGCAGAGACTGATGACCAACTCCAGGACATTATATCCAAGTTCCTGCCCCCGGTCCTCCTCAAACTGTCCAGCGTGCAGGAGGGAGTCAGGAAGAAAGTAAGGACACGCTGATGTCTGTTTCTTCCGTCCTGCAGTACCAGTAGCCTGCACATAGCTGTCTTACTGTTCTCCTTCTCAAGGAAGTGTTCATGCACATAGCTGTGTTTCTGTTCTCCTTCTCCAGGAAGTGTTCATGCACATAGCTGTGTTTCTGTTCTCCTTCTCCGGGAAGTGTTCACTTGCACTTATTCTCACCTGGATTTCACAATGGAGGAATTGGAAACTCCCTCCGGGCCAATGCTTACATCAATCCCATGCTTTTAAATCCACGACTGGGTGTGTGGAAGACAAGTGCACACAGACACAGCTGCTCAATGTTATTGGGAAAGGCCCATCCACAGCACTGTAGTAATACCAATCACGAAACAGTCAACTAGTAAGCATAGGAATATTCTCCTCCCCCTCCATATGTTGATGGTGTGCATGCTGCTGTAATTGCGTTGACAGAAGCTGTTCTCCATATTAAACACACAGATTAGTTGTAGACCTGCTGATACACACTACTTGTACACTATACAGTAGCTTTATGCTAACGCCAAACCGTCTCTTCTAACAGTCAACTGGAATCATGATCTATTCTCTACCAGGTGATGGAGCTCCTGGTCCACCTGAACAAGAGGATTAAGAGCAGACCTTTGATCCAGCTACCAGTAGAGACCCTCCTGGTAACTAATCATAACCTCTCGTTCTCTCTACCAGGTGATGGAGCTCCTGGTCCACCTGAACAAGAGGATTAAGAGCAGACCTTTGATCCAGCTACCAGTAGAGACCCTCCTGGTAACTAATCATAACCTCTCGTTCTCTCTACCAGGTGATGGAGCTCCTGGTCCACCTGAACAAGAGGATTAAGAGCAGACCGTTGATCCAGCTACCAGTAGAGACCCTCCTGGTTCAGTACCAGGACCCTGCCGCAGCATCCTTTGTTACGGTAATGCTCTACGTTCTACCTGTTGTGGAGAGTTCAGATGGAAATATATGATGTAGAACAAACATGCCTCTCTCTGACGTGTAGAATAAGGAGTCACGACAGGCTCTATTCGTTATATTTCTATGCCTGCTGAAAGTGGCCTTAGTCTACTTCAACAGACTGGTTCAACTAGATGGTAATAAACCAATCCCCCCCCCCAGGGTCTGGTTTGGTGTAGGGTAATGTTTCCCCTACACACTGATCCTGAGTCAGTTTAGTTTTTTCTCTACTAATGGTTAAGGTTGGGATTAGGCGGAGGAGAAGCTGATCCTAGATCTGTACCTTGGGGAGACTTCACCCCAGAGCTGTGCAGCCTTCTGTCCTTGCTACTGCTTG